>NC_090647.1:109492024-109597024 GCF_040937935.1 Hyperolius riggenbachi | reverse complement strand
AACCAGGAGGACAGATTGAGATCTCTGTTAGCTGCACACACTCTGCAGAGGGCTACAAATGAACCGCAATGCACAAACATTTGTTTTATTTTATGGAATGTGGCATATGGAACCTTCTTCAACTGGGCTGAGCATCCAGGAAACACACAGTATAATTACTAACCTCTAATTATAATTCTGATGAGTTTAGGGTTTTCCAAACCTTTTGAAGTCCCTGCGGTCCCCTTTTTTTAAATTTACATAAACACGGATCCCTCCTACAAAATTAGAGACTGCAAGACAAGTGTTGAAATACCACCGTTCTTGCTGTCTTATTAGAACTGATTATATTGTTTATGTGTAATCTTGTAACAATGCAATTATAGTGGGATATCACAGTACAACTGTTACTTGCACGCTGTAATCAAATTATATAGCTCACTATTAGAACATGGTTAATGCTATACTTGAATTCCATTAACTCATTTACATTTATCAGTGCTAAAGCCTCAAATCTCGCTTGTAATCTCCTCTAAGTGTATAATGCAATCTTGGGGATTTCGCGAAAAAATGCACACTTCACAAAGGGCTGGCAAAGGCTTATGACTGCAGCGACTGCAGAGTAATATATGCTTCATAAAAACTAATCCCTGTAATTTTAATGGCACTAATGCTTCCTTAGCGCAATAACACTTAGGTTAAACCTTTCACGGCGTAAGTAAACTCGGGGGTCACAGTCAGGACACGGTGCAGAACAATAGAAAGGCGCTATGTGACAGAAAGTGTCTGAAAGGAGAGCTGTCCAGGCTGTTAATACAATAAAACAGCTTCTGCCTTTCCAGAGATCTTTATAATATTATAAAATGAAGGCAATAAGGGTAGCACAGAAAGTTCTGCTGCCTGATATTCTGGGATTTGTACTAGTGCTGATTGACGCTGATGTTAGGCTGAATTCACAGTGGTGTGTTGCGGTGTGACGTAACAGCCGCATCGTAATGCGGACCATCGCACTGCAGTGCACCACCTATGCGACGTTCAGAACGGTATGGTTTAGCATGCGTCATCCTAACGCACTGCATGCAGTGCATTACTGCATAACGTGCATGTTACCATTGACAGTGAAGCATACTTTTCATTGACTGTAAGCTTCATTGTATGCGATGCAACGTGTAGATAACCAGCGGCGGGACTTTTCCTTTCTGTTGCACTCCTGCTTTCAAGACTCGTTCACACTAAGGGCATTTTTGCCCTTTTTTCCAGCGCAGGTCGATTTTCAACACCCACAAAACTTTTGTGCAATGAATCTCTATGAGAAGGTTCATATCAGCACGTTGTGTAAAGGGGTGCCTATACCATTTTTGGGACGTTTTTGCTATAATGGAAGGTTTCGGAAGAGCGCGAAACACTCACAAAACCGATTTATGTGGCAATTGCGTTAGCGTTTTTTTTAAATAAATACATTGTATGTATTCTTTATTCTTTTCCGGGCGCTAGGCTAGCTACATGATTTAAAAAAAAATAAATTAAAAAAAAATGTGCTGCGCCGTCGCCCTGGCCGTACTAATAGAACGCCAGGGTGGTTAATATCTGTTGACCCTTATACTACATAGAGGTGGTTAAATTGGTTGTTTGTGATTGGCCAATCATAATTAAAAGTCTGTACAAAGCTTAAAGCTAGGTACACACATGAGATAAAAGTCTTTGACCACCTCCATGTAGTATGAGAGCATACCTACACAGTCTATTCTCAAGCTGATAATACCCATCAGATAAAAATATTTGCAAACTGATGAATTAATCCGTCCCATAGGTTTATCAGGGAGGTTTTAAAGACTGATCTTTCTAAAGATGCTGCACACATTCAAAAGATCAGTATCTGCAAAATGCTTTCACAGTCTTTTTACTTGCTTCTTTTTCACACATTTGCTGTGCATATAAAAGTCAGGAAATATCTAGAGATCTCATACACACCTAGTTTGACTAACATTCGTCTGCAGATCAGATCCACTGAAAGATCAAACTGGTTTTCCCCCCCATGCTTAAGTTTCCCTTTAAGGTGCCCATACATGGTTAGACTGCCACACACAGTGGCTAACAGATCAATCCCAATCTGATCTGGGCCATCGATCTGCTGTCCCCGGCCATGTCTGATCTACCAAAATTTTCTGTCTGATCATAATTTTGATTGCTTTTTTGCTGCGAATCTAACAAAATTATGGTTGATACAGCTCATACCGGTACAGATTTCCAGACAGACTCAATCAAAGATTATGATCGTGTTTTCCCGCATGGGATTTTGCTTGTTTGTTCCATGATTTTTTGGATGTAGAGAAAAGAAGGTGGCCACTGCTACACCCCACTGACTTCTATGATAGTGCTCGACCAGGTCAGCGAAGCCAAATAACATGTAGAAGAAGGAGAAGGTCCGCACATATCAATAGATCCGATCCTTTATTACTGGACATATCCAATCACACAGCTGACATGGTTCATTGACACATGTCAGCTGTGTGATGTCTGATGTCTCTGTAACATTAGGATATGTTCAGTAATAAAGGATCGGATCTATTAATATGTGCGGACCTTCTCCTTCTACATGTTATTTTTTGGATGTGGTGGAATACATTGCAGCAAACGGTCGCATTGTGTGTGAAAAAAGCAGAAAGCTGTCCAATTTAAAATGAGGGGAAAATGTGAACAAGGTACAATTCGCTTTTTTCACGACAAAACATGCATAATTCAAGTGTGTTCCCTGCCTAAGACAATTGATCAGAATATTTCTGCCAGCGTCCATATTTTTAGACCACATGGGAGATGTAGGCACAGGCAGGTTCAATCAAGATGGCCAAAAATAACAGTCCTCTATCATTATTGCATAGAAACCAATCAGTAATTAGCTTTTCTCATTTTTGAATAGGACTGGCAATTATGGATTCCCACTCACATCACACAACAATTATGGGGAAACAATTTGGTACACTGAAGCTTGCAATTTGCTCCTACCAGTCAATTACTATCTACAGTCCTGTTTAGATCCAAACTGTTTTCAGGTAGCAAATTCTAGAGGCTAGAGCAGGCTTTCTCAACCAGGGTTCCCTGGAACCTTGAGTACTCTACAGGGGTTCCTTGGCATATTACCCCATCATGGGCTAAGCACATTATAATAGGGGGTACTATAAGAAGAAGCTCTAAATTGGGGGATAGAATAATAATGATCACATTGATAAAAATCACTAGGATAAGGAGACAGTATAATGAGTGTCAGTGTAATAGGGGGTAGTGAAATAAACCACCTCACCTACTTTTACAGACCATGCCTCCTGCAAAATAAATGCAGGGGTTCCTCAGGATCAAAAAAATTATTTGCAGGGGTACCTTAAAGAGAATCTGTATTGTTAAAATCGCACAAAAGTAAACATACCAGTGCGTTAGGGGACATCTCATATTCCCCTCTGTCACAATTTCGCCGCTCCCCGCCGCATTAAAAGTAGTCAAAAACAGTTTTAAAAAGTTAGTTTGTAAACAAACAAAAATGGCCACCAAAACAGGAAGTAGGTTGATGTACAGTATGTCCACACATAGAAAATACAGCCACACACGAGCAGGCTGTATACAGAATTCCTTTTGAATCTCAGGAGATCATTTGTGTGTTTCTTTCCCCCTGCAGCTCTCACCCACTGAAGAGTTACAAGCTAAATGTTTCTTCCTGCAGACAGCTCTGCCCGTGTCTGTAATTCCTCAGTATGCGACTCCTTTCACAACAGAGGAGGATTTATCCAGCTTGTAAAAGATAAGAGAGCAGAGAAAAGCTGGCTAATGTAAATAACACACACACACATGGGAGTGTGCATAGAGGGGGCCTGGAGGGGGATGTGAATCACAGATCCACAACACTGAAGTTAGCAGCCTTCCAGACACAGGGCGACAAGTTCGACAGGGGAAAGATAAGCTGATTTATTACAGAGACGGTGATAGTAGAAAGCGCTGCAGTAAGCCAGAGCACATTAGAATAGGTTTAGGAACTTGTAGGATGGTAGAAAACAGGATGACATTTTTGTTACAGAGCTTCTTTAAGATCCAAAAGTTATTTTCAGGGTTCCTCCAGGGTAAAAAGTTTGAGAAAGGCTGGGCTAGAGAATAAAGCATGTGCACAAGTGTCTGGACCAAGGCTTTGCCTTTTTGACATGTGTTTTTATATATGTTTACAGTTGTGTTTTTCATGCGTTTGTGTTTTTAGTATATTCTTCATTTTTTTTTATTTGTAAAAATACAGTATTTTTTGGCTCATAGGAAAGCATTGTATGTGAATTGCATATGCCTTTAATGTCTAAATTTCTCATCAGATAGATGAGTTGTTAGATAATTTCCGACAGATC
Source organism: Hyperolius riggenbachi (assembly GCF_040937935.1). Classification (NCBI taxonomy): domain Eukaryota; kingdom Metazoa; phylum Chordata; class Amphibia; order Anura; family Hyperoliidae; genus Hyperolius; species Hyperolius riggenbachi. The sequence goes on along the minus strand of NC_090647.1, from coordinate 109,592,669 downwards.
CATTCGGATTTCTGGTCGTTTTTACTTCTATGCAAATCGATCAGAAAAATGATCGAAAATCAGATCGAACCTGTCGGAAATTATCTATTCGACCCATCTGATGGGAAATTGTATGGTGTGTACCAGGCTAGTGTCAACATACAGTATTAGACTTCCTTCCCTACTGGGGCATGTTTTACTTTGCATTTTTTTGCAATGTATGTATTACTTTACATTTCTCCTTAACTAATATGACCAAACAAATCAGTTTTAGGACAGAGTGTGGTTTTCTTTTATAAGTATTTAGAGAAATAAGGATTTTCTTTCATTCTTGGGGGAGGTGGAATAGAATGTAGTGTCTAAACATTCTTCAGCTTTTACCTGCACAGACTCTGGAACAACTGTCTCAATGCAGCCCTTGCATTTGGAGCATGTATTGCCTTGATTCATACAATCCAGGCTCACTACATGTGCCACACTCATATAGCAGCACAAGGAAACAAAATAACCAATTCATGTGATTTACAGTTTATTAATTTTCATTGTCATAATATGTGTCAAAAAAAAAGTCATGTTGCATTTTGAAGCAGATGGATTTGAGGCTCCGCCGGATAGTTGTGGCTCCGGATTCAGTGCAATCAGAAGAATACTCTTCACAGCACTGCAGCTCCGTTACTAATCACATTACATCACATAAGGACATGGCATTGCATGAATGGTCACCGTGAAGCTAAACTAAATTACCGACAGCAGCTCTGAACAAGCCACCCCGTATCACACAACACGGTAAAGCATCGCTACATTACTACCGGTAACTGGTTTAGGAGATGAGCTCTCAGCCGCTGTGCTGACTACAGATGGGAATCAGCGCCGAGCTCTGGCCATGGTGCTGAAACAGCACGCAGTACGCGTTACACGGAGAGGAAGGGACAGCAATGCTCACAAGTGACAATTGTGCTTCACTGGGATTGCAAATGAAGATGACTGAACTGCAAGCCTAGATGTGCCCTGTAAAGCACGGGATATCATCTGAATGCAGATATGTGTGAAGCTTGGCAGATCCTGGCTAAGAACATTCATTTGAGGCTTTATGCCTCGCTTGGCACTGATCTTCCCGCTGCCTGGCCATCACTAGCCACAACCAGAGGGGTGACATCAGGCAGAGCCTGGCCATCACTAGCCACAACCAGAGGGATGGCATCAGGCAGAGCCTGGCCATCACTAGCCACAGCCAGAGGGATGACTTTAGGCAGAGCCTGGCCATCACTAGCCACAACCAGAGGGATGACATCAGGCAGAGCCTGGCCATCACTAGCCACAACCAGAGGGATGACATCAGGCAGAGCCTGGCCATCACTACCACAACCAGAGGGATGACATCAGGCAGAGCCTGGCCATCACTAGCCACAACCAGAGGGATGACATCAGGCAGAGCCTGGCCATCACTAGCCACAACCAGAGGGATGACATCAGGCAGAGCCTGTCCATCACTACCACAACCAGAGGGATGACATCAGGCAGAGCCTGGCCATCACTAGCCACAACAAGAGGGATGGCATCAGGCAGAGCCTGGCCATCACTACCACAACCAGAGGGATGACATCAGGCAGAGCCTGGCCATCACTAGCCACAACCAGAGGGATGACATCAGGCAGAGCCTGGCCATTACTACCACAACCAGAGGGATGACATCAGGCAGAGCCTGGCCATCACTACCACAACCAGAGGGATGACATCAGGCAGAGCCTGGCCATCACTACCACAACCAGAGGGACATCAGGCAGAGCCTGGCCATCACTAGCCACAACCAGAGGGATGGCATCAGGCAGAGCCTGGCCATCACTAGCCACAACCAGAGGGATGACATCGGGCCGAGCCTGGCCATCACTAGCCACAACCAGAGGGATGGCATCGGGCAGAGCCTGGCCATCACTAGCCACAACCAGAGGGATGACATCGGGCCGAGCCTGGCCATCACTAGCCACAACCAGAGGGATGACATCGGGCGAGCCTGGCCATCACTAGCCACAACCAGAGGGATGACATCGGGCAGAGCCTGGCCATCACTAGCCACAACCAGAGGGATGACATCAGGCAGAGCCTGGCCATCACTAGCCACAACCAGAGGGATGACATCAGGCAGAGCCTGGCCATCACTAGCCACAACCAGAGGGATGACATCAGGTAGAGCCTGGCCATCACTACCACAACCAGAGGGATGGCATCAGGCAGAGCCTCTCCTCATCGGTGCCTTACCTTAACCCTACAACGTTTACCAATAAAACTAACCATCTTTTCTCTTAACCCAAACTCCTAATCGGTGCCTTACCCTAACACTCCAATTAATGCTAATCAAACTAGCATTCCCTACCCTTTTCCCTAACTCAACCCTTCTCATCAGTGCCTTACCCTAACTCTACAATGCTTCCCAATACAACTAACCATCCCTACCATTTTCTCCTAACCGAAGCCCTCATCAATACCTTACCCTAACTCTCCAATGCTTGCCATCAAAACAAGCATTCCCCTATTCTTTCCTCCTAACCCTGGGAAGACCTGATGACAGGTTTGAGAGACTGTAATGGATCCATCATTACACAGCATAGATAATCTGTGTATTCCTCATTACCCTCAGTAGCAGCCATGTGCAGCTCTGCAGGCTGTGTGCATGTGAAAGGGAAGCGTAGAGTAGAGCACACAGCCTGCTGAGCACCTGCTGCCTCTCACTATCAGATCTCCATTCACACACACAGTAATGTGTTTACCATCTGCAGCCCGGTACTGTGCATCCTGACAGCCCCACCAGCAGCGGCCGGTGCCTGATAATGGCATACAGTGCTGCTACTGCTTCCCTCCTTCCATGCCACAGGAGCTCTCTATGACAATTACATCATTCACCACCATACAAGTGAGCACTTTCCTCAGCAGAGGCAGCCGGCTGCGCTATTACTATACAGTGTGCACAGATCACCGACACTCACCTCAATGGACTTCACACTCACCCCCTCCAAAGAAGACAGTGGTTCTTATAGCTGTGTTACATACATACATCAACACCCAATGGGGGAAATCTCTACAATAAAGGATATTCGGTACATTGTATTAATAAAGACCTGGCAAGGGCTATGGAACAATGACTTTGCTGCACGCTGTGTTTGCAGGCTGAACCAAATCCACAAACACATAAACAGATAATACTATCAATCTCCATAGGATTAGCCAGCATTTGACATATGTACACCCCATACACAAGAATACAGTAATCTGAAAATGACTGTTCCATAGTATACACATCATATAAATAAAAAAACAGTACATTAGAGTACTTGTACCATTTTCACAATTTTAAAATTCAATACATAATAGAATGCACTTGGAGCAAGCTAATACTATTCATATAGAATAGAAATAGTTATTAGATGAGCATTGCATTATCATCCTGCCTGTATACGTATCTATCTGCCTGTTCATCCACATTAAATACTCCAACCCTATCACATGTACGGCGAGTACATCATGTGAATAATACACTATAAGAGATCAAATACAGTATTCATGTTGTCCATTTTCTGTGTTTTACCCAATTTCTGCTTACCTATTCTTCTTTGTTTGCCCATACATACAATATAAACACAAGTAATGCAGAGACTAGGTAACTACAATATGGGATAAGCTAGCATATACTGTATATACACACACATTGGCACAGCAGCTGCGGATAAACAACATAAACACACAGACACACACGTCATTCTATAAACATAAACAGCACGCTGTGGTGCTTGTTGCACTGGAGAAGCGGGCGCACATGCATTGTAACGCATGGTTAGCAGCGGGCACTGATGCAATACAGTGAATGGCACTATCGCCCATCAAAGGGCACACAAATAGATGAGAGCTGGGTACCAGGGATCAGGCAGTCAGCAACCACCCTGCCATGTAAGTGAATATCGCCCATCACAGAGCACACAGACAGAGAGCTGGGTAACAGAGCTCAGGCAGTCCAGCATCCTTCCTGCCAAGTAAATGGCACCGGAGGGCACACAGATATATGAGAGCTGGGTACGGCTCAACACACACCATACAATCTTGGTTGTACAGATTTACCAAATCTATGTAGTATAAGGGCCAACAGATTGAAAATACCTTGGATGATTGATTGGATAAGCTCTTATACTACATGAAAGTGGTAAGATTGAACAACCTAGATTGTATGGTGTGTGTTGAGCCTACCAGAGATCAGGCAGTCCAGCATCCTTCCTGCCATGTAAGTGAATGGCACCGGAGGGTACACAGATATATGAGAGCTGGGTACCAGCGTTCAGGCAGTTCAGCATCCTTCCTGCCAAGTAAATGGCACCGGAGGGCACACAGATATATGGGAGCTGGGTACCAGAGATCAGGCAGTCCAGCATCCTTCCTGCCATGCAAGTGAATGGCACCGGAGGGCACACAGATATATGAGAGCTGGGTACCAGAGATCAGGCAGTCCAGCATTATTCCTGCCAGGCACTCAGCAGAGGAACACACACGCTGGCCACCCAAGACCACCAGCTCTAATCTCCTTATGCTAAACCAGCCATCCAGCTTCACAAACCTGAACAGCGCTGCCCTCCTCCGTTGCGGTATCCAGCGTGTGCCTATAGGCAGCAATACAAATCTGTGTATACACGAGGTAATGCCTTCTGTGTAAGCTGATTAACTCTTCCTTCCACGTGCTTCTACCCTGCTGCCTCCTCCCAGCTATATCTGCATGTTATCCCCATGTCCTGGTATGTCCATATGTCCTGTTCCTTACCAGTGTCCCAATCCCTCATGTGTAATCAGAGCACTCTAATCTCCTGCTTCACCTCTGTGTCTTGGCTGCTGTCCGGCATAGGCATATGCATTAGCTGCTGATCTGTGTCCCAGCTTATGAGTACCCCCCTGTATTCTGTATACACGAGTATACTGTCTGTGTGATATGTGGCCACTATAGTATGTACTGTGCTGCACTCATTGTCAGTGAATGTGAGCTCTTATGTCATCTTCCCAATTCCAAACTGTTGTATACATGAAGTTCAGCCTGGGATCATTTTATAGCTGCCTTCTTGTTTATCACTATAATGTGTGCTCACTGTATTCCCTATGGCGCAGCCTATAGCCCTCTGGGTGCTGTGTCTGTGCTATGCATTTTCCTATAGGATGATTATGTCCCTCTGTGCTGCTTGTCCATCTTGCCTGTCCTTAGCTGCCCTGTACACCTGCTCCTCATTGCGATCTTGCCTTCTATGCTGCAAAAAAAAAAAACCACATCAAAAATCCTCTGCATACAATAGTCCATTTGCTTGAGCTATAGAGCCATTATTGCATTATAGTGTACCTGTCCCTCCGTGCCGTCTTCCCTACACGCTCTGTCTCCCCTCCTCCTCCCCCCACTCTGCCCCTTTTTTATTATTTTATCAATTGTGCCTCTCCATTATCTCCGCTAGCCAATCAGCGGCGCCGGATGGGGGTAGCAGGGGGGAGGGCGCGTGCTCCGGTCCCTGGATGATAGCGGGATGTCACATCGACGCTGAAGGTGAAGGGGAGAACAGCAGATGTGTCTGCACCCCTGTGACATCATACAGGACCGCTATGGGGGTGGGTGAGAGAGAGGGAGGCAGGAGATAGCCACATTGGAAGTGGGGAGAGGAGGAGGAGAGAGGGAAATAGAGCCATACACAGGACAGCTGGGAGGGGACAGGGCTGTGCTGAGGACTGCAGACAGGTTTGGTCCATTGCAAGGAGAGCAAGGAAATTAATTACTGGAAGCATAATGGCCATCTGCCCCCTCTATACCTCCATATAAGGGGGGGGGGGGGGGCTAAAGAAATGTCCCTAGAAATGTTCTGTTAGATCAATTCTAGACTCCTTACAAGTCTTCAGTGTATTTTTAGTCTCAATAGCCATTGTATTAAAGTATGAAAATGACAGCAAGCATTAGAGGAAGCCCTAAGTGAGAGGTACATGGAGGCTGACATATTTGTTTCTTTTTAAACAATACTAGTTGCTTGGCTGCCCTGCTGATCTCTTTGGCTGCAGTAAGGTCTGAATCACACCTGAAACAAGCATGCAGTGATGCTAATCCAGTCACACTTCACTAGGAAACATCTGATCTGCATGCTTATTCAGGGTCCATGGTGGAAGGTATTAAGGTGTGTACACACGCACTACTACAGAGAACGATGGGTCCGTCAGACCCTCCCACTGATCGGGCGTTCTCCCGACAGTAGTGCGTGTGTACAGTCTGTCTGCAGACTGATAAGGCTGTTTCTGAACGATCAGCAGAATCTGTGTAGGGGAGGGGGAGAGGACAACTAAACATCAGGGAACTGTAAAGGGAAGGGAGGAGGGCCACTAGACACCAGGGAACCATATAGGGAAAGGAGGGGGCTATGAGATACCAGGGAACTTTATAAGGGAGAGAGGTGGCCACTAAACATTGAGGTTGGCCCGCCTGTGTCCCAGAGCTCAATTTCAGCCCACTTTGTATTTGAGTTTAACACCCCTGATCTAAAGAATGAAGCTAAATGAAACGATCAGACATTTTTTCCAGTGTATTTTTAAGAATATGTCCCACTGATTTTTATGTTCTTTTTCTGTCTTCTTTGGATACCTTTATAGGCTGTTACTTGCCTTTTCAACATGTTTTATTAGCTTTCCTACAAATGTAAGCATGGCCAGGAGAAGAAAGAAAAAAAATCTAGGAATGACAACCAATTTCCACCATCTGTACTTCTCCCATAAATATGGAAGGAATGTTCAGACTGTCATTCATATTCTGAGCAAACATAAAACTTGTAATGATGATCACAAAATCCCACTAACATGCAAATGTCTTCTGACCAAGGAAGGAACAAGAAATGAACCAGTCAAACCGGAGAAGCTGTCGTTCAATTAGCTGGCTAGTGGTTAACTAATCAGCAACTAGAAGCTTTATAATTGGCTGGATTTAATTATCTTTCTACCTCTGGGGAGATTTGCATGGGAAGATAATATTTTGCTTGTCACTAGACTAGTAGTACAAATTACTTGGCACCTTTGACAATAAAACACATCACGTTTTAAAGTACTTATCAGACCATTATTGACTGATAGATGAAGGCAAGTGGCCCCTCTCTTATGACAAATTAATAGGTACTATTCTACTATTGCTGGAGGCTCAGTGGAGGCCTGTCAATAGTTTACTGTTTGCCTGACTTCTGCAGTCACTAGGAAGAGGTGTAAAAAACCTAGAACATGACATGCAGCCCTCCGGCTGCATGTGATGCTGGCATGCTGCGGAGGGCTGCATGTGATGCTGGCAGGTTGCAGAGGGCTTCATGTGATGCTGGCAGGCTGCGGAGGGCTGCATGTGATGGTGGCAGGCTGTGGAGGGCTGCATGTGGTGTTGGCAGGCTGTGGAGGGCTGCATGTGATGCTGGCAGGCTGCGGAGGGCTTCATGTGATGCTGGCAGGCTGCGGAGGGCTGCATGTGATGGTGGCAGGCTGTGGAGGGCTGCATGTGGTGTTGGCAGGCTGTGGAGGGCTGCATGTGATGTTGGCAGGCTGTGGAGGGCTGCATGTGATGTTGGCAGGCTGCGGAGGGCTGCATGTGATGTTGGCAGTCTGTGGAGGACTGCATGTGATGTTGGCAGGCTGTGGAGTTCAGTTAACACAATTCCACCTGATGCAGGTCTGCAATTTATAATGTGGGGATTAACTGCAAACTTAACATTTTACTTTAAAATTGAATGACAGGTAAACATTATTTAATCCAATTACATGTTAAAAAATTATTGCTTTGCAGCCGGTTTAAGTGCCTGAAGATGTTTTCTGCAATCCCGTGCACAGCAGCTGCTAGAGACAAATCGAATTGTTTTGCGCAACAGACAAACCAATGGATCTGTTCAGACCTGTCCATTGTGAGTGTATCTGTTGTGTCCATTGCGGTAACAGAACACAAAGTCCCAGTACTGCACCACACAGAACACAGACATGTCATTGCTGGCATGGTGTCTATAACATGTATGTTACAACAAACATTAAATGGCTAAACACAATGGATTGTGCCTTGGATTGGCTGTGACCTCCCATGTTATGGCTGTAGGATAGTGTGAACACAGCCTTAGATGGATAGGGAGAACAGAACTACATTACCAGCCTTAAAGTAAATGTAAGGTACTTACCTTACTTACCTATGGACAGGAAAGGCTCTGGATCCTATAGCACCTTCCCTGTCCTCTCTTGTTCCCCTTGTTCCAGTGGGGTCATCCCGTTGAAATTTCCACCTTGGAAGGGTTGGGAAGGACTCGTGACCCCAAGTGCTTCCAAAGACAGGTGGCGCTGTACTATGCATGTGTGAGTGTGCACACAGGTGTGCTCATGCATGCACAGTACGGAACCGCCTGCCTTGGGAAGCACTGAGTGGTTCTGAACCCTCCCGAGGGCTCACAGAGGTGTATTGGACCATTTGGTTGCATACACACAACAGGAGTGACAACACTGGAACGAGGGGTACAGGTGAAGACAGGGAAGGCTCTGTAGGATCCAGAGCCTTCCCTGCCCATGTGTAAGTAGCTGACTTTTTTAAGGTGCCCATACACCTCTAAATCTGCCACCAGATCAACCATCAGATCAATCCCCCTGATCGAAATCCTGATCGAACCTGTTCATATATGGATCCATTACCTGCTCATACACAGCAGATAGATTTCCAATAGATTTTAGTGCGCCAGTGTGACAGGTGACAATGCAACACTCACCGTGGGCTGCAGGGGGTACAAATACACTTGGATGATGAGTGCCAGGGGTCGGGAAACCTTTACCACCACAAAGTCAATGAAGCCATTGCGACTGAGATTTTCCTGCATTCCAGATCAATCCTTTTGTCGTACTTTGTCCGTAAAATGATCAAAACGATTGACTGGGTGGCCATGTTTGATATCTTCCAGATTCGGTCATTATGATCAAATCGACTGGATACCGATGTCAGAAATCAAATAATGTATGGTCTGGGCACTCTTACACTATGGGTTTCCTTACAGCACAGGTGTCAATCGCAAGGCCCACAGGCTGAATGTGGCCCCCCAGTGCTACAAATGTGCATAACTGTAAGCAGTAAAAAAACGACAACACACTGCCTTCCCTGCCAAAGGACCACGTCGGTGACCATGTTTCTGGTTGAAGCATTATAAGTCTGAGCTTGAGTGCAGGTTTGATGTGGAGTGGAGTGCAGTAACAACCCATGGGATCCCTCAGCAAAATTCCCATGGGGCCCCCTCTTGGCATCCAAACCTCCTTGTGTGGCTAGCACCTTGCCTTGGGCCACATTTCATTTTGACGCTTTTCTGCTGAAGCACTACTGGGGAAGGTAATTATTAATCTGCTCCACTGCGCTACTCTGCAGAAGGGGGAGGAGCTGGCACCTTATGTTCCTTATAATTATGCCACTTAGTTTACGACTATTCAATAAACGTTAAATCTTAAAGCGGAATATAACCCTGCATTTCAACTTTGCTCTAAAACATTATTTACAGCATATTATATGCAACCAGCATTTTTTTTTTACTAGACCAGCATTGGAAGAGTTAAACACAGAGGATTAAAGTTCCGTGGAGAGATATGCAGAAGTTCAGATAGATACATTTAACTAAATAGAATGTAACAAGTGATAAATGTTACACACTCTTTGGCTATCCTCCAGCTCCTTCGCAGTCAGAGAGAGTGAGTCACTTTCAACACTTAGGCCTAGTGCACACCAGAGCGGTTCGGCTGCGTTTTGCGATCCGCTTGCGGCTGCGGATACGCTTGGGTAATGTATTTCAATGGGCTGGTGCACACCAGAGCGGGAGGCATTTTGCAGAAATGCATACTCCCGGGCTGCTGCAGATTTTGGATTGCGGAGGCGTTTCTGCCTCAATGTTAAGTATAGGAAAAACGCAAACCGCTCTGAAAAACGGCACTTCAGAGCGCTTTTCCAGGCATTTTTTGTTACAGTAGCTGTTCAGTAACAGCTTTACTGTAACAATACATGGAATCTACTACACCAAAAACGCTTCACAAAACCGCAAAATGCTAGCTGAAACGCTACAGAAAAAGAAGAAAAAGCGTTTCAAAATCTGCTAGCATTTTGCGGATCTGCTAGCGGTTTTTGGTGTGCACTAGGCCTTAGATACATTTATGTAAACAAAATGTATCTATGTAAGCTTCGGATGCGTCTGCAGTTCTCTCCAGGAACTTTAAAGCTCTGTGTAACCCTTCCAATGCTGGTCTAGTAAAAAAAAAAAATGCTGGTTGCATATAATATATTGTAAATAATGTTTTAGAGCAAACTTGAAATGCAGGGTTATATTCCGCTTTAATAAACAATTTGGCCCACGACTTAGACTAAGTTTTAGATTTTGGCTCCTTACGCGATCGAGTTTGACACCTCTACCTTACAGGAAGAGAGACCACAGTAATGACTCATCAACATGCTGCTCTTCATTATCCAATCAGCATGCTCCAACCTGTCAGCACTTGCTGGAGAGAAGTGGGGAACAGTCAGGTCAGATTGCTGGTAGTGCTATGCGGCTGGTCTCTCAAGAGCTGTCTGGATGACAGAAGCGGCTGGACAAAATGACCAAAGTTTTAGCAGACAAAATTCCTGTATAGTGTACTTCACCTCCGCATTTAGCTGCTTGTCTAGCGTTCCCCTTTAATATTTAGACTTTTACTAGATGAGGTGTGTGTAAAACATATGACAAGGTTCTCGAGAATGGAGTATTGCTGTGCACAGCCAGGCGTACTAAACTTCTGCGATCAATCAAGCCGAAACTTCACCAACGCGAAAGGAAGTGGAGCGTACTGGAAAAAAAGATGTTAAAAGCTAAGTAAACTTTCAAACATGACAAAAATCGTTAAAAGCTCCACATAAAACCCCGGATAACACACTTTAAAAGCATGATGTTTGTATATCAACTCGTTATTGTTTGTTATTGTTAAAAAGCCTCAAGCGACTAATAATATTTGCATAATGAATATGTGATTAAAAATACTCATAGTTTTGTTTGTTTTCTATTACTGTACTGTGAGTCTCTCTATAAGCTGCTACTTCAAGAAAAGGATGGAAGTAACCATTGGCAACTAAGATATGTATGTGCTACTCTACAAAGTGGTTGGGCTGAATGGGTCAGGGTTATTGAAGGATGATTGTAATTAGGCTTTGTTCACACTGTAAGCATTTTTGTTTTTTTTAAAGCGCTGGCGATTTTCAAAATCGCCGTAAAAGCGCTTGTGCAATGTGGCTTTATGGGAATGTTCTCTCATGAGCGATGAGCTTTCTTTCCAAACGCAAACGAAGGTCCTGCACCATTTCCTGAGTGTTTGCGCTTCAATGCAAGGTATAGGGAAATCGCAAAGCACTAAAAAGCAATTAGGTAAGTGCTTAAAAAAAAAAAATGTTGACATTATTCAGTTCCAGGTCAAAGAGTTCACTTCCTGATTGTCTTCAGGAAGAAAATCTCAAATCACCAGACAAAAGAAAAGCAAAGCGCAAATTGCTTTGAAATCGCAAGGAAAATCGCTTTAAAAAGCGCTCAGTGCTTGTGATTGCTCTGGCGATTTATAATGTGAACATGGCCTAATTGTGATAATCACTAATTGTAAAAAACCTGCTCCACAGCGCTCTTGAACCCAGATTAGGACGACTGTTCATCTTTCAGCAGGACATCGACCCTGAGCACACAGCCAAGATATCAAAGGAGTGGCTTCAGGACAACTCTGTGAATGTTCTTGAGTGGCCCAGACTTGAATCCAATTGAAAATCTCTGGAGAGATCTTACAATGGCTGTGCACCGACGCTTCCCATCCAACCTGATGGAACCTGAGGCTGCAAAGGTGCGAGCTCATCTGCACAATCTGCTCATAGTATCTAATATCTGTTGATCCTCATACTACATGGAGGTGGTAAAACTGGTCAGTGATTTGCCAATCATAATTGAAAATGTGTACCAGGCTTTACTGGCCCAAACTCACCAAGCCCACATAAGAAACCATAACTGGGCCGGAAATTGTCACACTGCAATGTAAGTGCACCAGTGTGGAAATGTTGCTGAAATACAATTGCATTTGATCATGATGCAATTAGACTGTCCACTGTATCGTGATGCAATTGAAGTAGTGAGAAAGGACCCTAAAATAATCAGGAATCTCATCAGTGGATAAGTGAACTTGCCGCCAGGACTTCCTATTGGTCCTTAGTGTAAACCAATAGGAAATTGGTATATAAACTCGCCTCCCTCCCCCAAGGTTAAATTCATTCAAATTGGGTAAGATAAGGTGTGGAAAATAAGTACCAAAGTCTTCTGCCGTGTACACCTTATTACTCCTTCAGCAAGGTGGTAGTTTCTGGACAGTCTCCAAACAAGAGTACACATTGTTGCTAAAGGTGCATACACATATCCAATTTTTAATTGGCCAATGACTGGCCAATTGTACCAGTTCCATGTAGAATGAGAGCCAACAGATTTTGAATACTATGAATAGATTGTGTAGGTTAGCTCTCATAGCTCAAATTGCAATATAAACATATTGTCAATTTTGGAAAATCTTAGCTGGCAGCAGGTTGAAATTGAAAGATCATTTTTAAAAATGTGAAATTGCAAAACAGCTTGTGCTGTATTTAAGGTTACTCTTTTTTTAACCCCTTTAAAGAAAAGCGTGGCTTCTTTTTAGCCATATATAGTCTTATGCTACGTACACACATGCGACAACGATCGTTCGTTGTTAACGACGAACGATCTTTTAATTGACGAAAGAACGACCGAAGTAAAGTTAGTTCTAAAAAGTGTGTAACGATCACATCGTTAGAACGAACGTTACACCACGTAAAAGCACTTAATGCGCCTGCGCATAAAATTGTAAAATTCCATGGAGAAAAAGTGAAATGCGCATGTCCAGCCTGGTACGAACGATCGTTTCCAACGATGTACCACTTTTGCAAACGATCGTCGTTGGGAAAAATCCGCCGAGACAGAACTTTCTTTTGTAGCGATTTGGCTCGTTCGTCGTTAGACTTAATAGTCGGTGGTTCGTTTTTTGTAACGATCGTCGTTGGTAAAGATCGGGGAACGATCGTTACAAACGACTATAGTCGCATGTGTGTACGCACCTTTACACCTAGAGCTAGGTCTGCCTGTGTGCTGTGGAAGCCTGAGGCATTTTGCTTGCACTGATCCAAGCTTATGTGGGTGACTCATAATGTAGCGATTATGCTGCAGAGCACACAATCTGCTCAGTCCACAGTGAATCAGACATCAATCCTCTTATCCAGGGATGGAGTATTCTCTGGGATTACTGGACACTTGTGCTGGAGAGTATCATTTCTCACTGTGCCACCCTCATCTTTAAACAGCCATAAATGTTTCCTAGTTCTGTGTGAGCGCTCAGCATCACATTTCATGTACAAGCTCACTGATTGAACAAGCCCAGTGGGTGGAGGGGGGTCGGGGTGTTGGGGTTGCATTGGTTTGAGGGGGTTAGCGATCCAGAAATGTCTGCAACAATGGGGATCGGGGTATCAACGCAATGTGCTATGTGCGCCTTTATGTTGCGTTACGATCTGCGCTGCAACCTTAACATTGCATCATAACGCAACGTCCTACTGTGAATCTAGCTTCACATCATAGAGTGTGTTTATGTATAACGTGCAATAACCAGCATGTTACCATAACAATTGTTCATGATATGAAAAATAATATGCAAGTTATAGCATGCCAAGTAGTTATGGGCATGTCTAGGAGAACTCATGGAGAAGCACATGATTGGTTTGATCAGGGGCTTATCAAATTCACTGTAATGAATGGGATCAGCAGCGCAACACACGGCAATGCATATGGTATGCAATGGCGTGCGCTCCGAACACACAGCTATCTGCGTTGCCTAATGTGAACGAGGCCTTAGTAGGCTCAGGCCCTAATTCAAAGCCTGCAGGCTGTGAGTGAAAAAATAACCCGATCCATTACAAAACTAAAGGGTGAACAGGCCCATAGAATTGTATACAATGAACAGAGGCGCCAAAAGTATAAGATTAGATTAAATGAGCTTAAAAACCAACTTAAATGGCAAAATTGAAGGAGGAAGTGGTGGTCTTACCTCCCTCAAGCAGACACGACAACGACTGCGATTCAGACAGTCAAACACATTTATTAGGAACTCCAAAAAGAAATGCAACGTGTTTCGCAGGTTCAACCCCGCTTCATCAGGCAATATAGGGAGGAGTATCAAACAATCTGCACAAGGATTCAAATTAAGCACCTCTGTGACTGTCTGAATCGCAGTCGTTGTCGTGTCTGCTTGAGGGAGGTAAGACCACCACTTCCTCCTTCAATTTTGCCATTTAAGTTGGTTTTTAAGCTCATTTAATCTAATCTTATACTTTTGGCGCCTCTGTTCATTGTATACAATTTTGAGTCCACCCTTGGTGGAGGGTTGCTACCCTTTCTTCCTGTCTACAGAGAGCGACTTCTTAATCCTGAGTGGGGTCAGGACAATCTCCCCACCTGCCTTTACAGTGGTTGCCTGCTGGTGACCCTGACTTGTGAGTATTTAGCAATACAAACTTATTGCCACCTTGTCCAGTACGAATTACACTATTGGGGCTCTTGGTGTTCCCTGTTTTTAGGCCCATAGAATTATATGGGCAGTGAGTTTTGCTGAATTATTTTGCTATGCAACGGACGTAGTGTGAAAGAGCCATAAAAGATAAGTCCTTGGAGAAAGGCTTTCACAATATCAGTAGAATGGGTGATTTCCACAAATGTGCACCAATTTTGTAATCACAAAAATGTTTTCATGCAACCCCTGGAAAATGTTTTGCAGCCACCATGTGTGCACACTGCGGAATCACAGGAACTTAAAGTGTACCTGACACAAAAAATTAAAAGCATCTGTACCAGGGCTTCTTTCAGCCTCCTTTAAAGAGACTCCGAAGTCTCTTTTTTTTTTACCGGTTTTGTTTATTTAGTCCTGTTCAGCATTAAATTCTAAGTGGCTTTTCCGCATTTCTGTGGCACAATGGGTGTTTTATACCAGAAAAATAGACCTGCAAAGTCGTGGAACTTTACAGGCCTATTTCTCATATTCTGCTGCACTGGGGAGGCAGAGCTTTGCGCTGTAGCTCTGCTTCCTATCCAGCCAATCTCCGCTTCTCCCTGCCCCTCTCAGTGAAAGAAGACTGAGAGGGGCGTGGAGAGGCGGAGATTGACTGGAGTAGAGGCAGAGCTACTGCACACAGCTCTGCCTCTACCCGGAAGGAGAATCTGCAGAGCCCAGGAACTTTGCTGGGCTATTTCTCTGGTATAAAACACTCGTTCTGCCGCGGGAATGCGGCGAATCCATTTACAATATTTTTTTCAACTTTATTTTTATTGTTTTCAGAATTTTTTCAAAAAACAAAGATGTAGCATTGTCCAATATACAGCGATGTCATTAAAAGATAACATTTATCACAGAGTCCATGACATTAAATCAATAATGACTGGAAATATAGCAGCCGCTTATGAGGGAGTTTAAGATATTTCCAGTTAGCTGAAACAATGCAAAGATAGTAGAAAAATACAGATGAACTAAAATAAAAGAAGAAAAGAAAAAGAATAAAATAAAAAAAAACACACAGAAAAAGAAACGAAAAAAGCCATGGAGCCAGTTGTGCCGGAGCCTGAGCCGTCTTGGTTAACTGAGGTTAGGAAATGGAAGAGGGTAGTTCTCGGAGGCAATCCTCAGATGTGAGATAGCGTCCAGACTGCCCAAATGTGTGGTTTCTCTAACATAGGAGGTCATCTTCTCCAGGGTGTAAATATATTGAATTTTATTAATGATCTCGGACCTGGTAGTGGGAAGGGATTTCCAGTGTTTAACCAAAAGGGCTTTCGAGGCACCGCATATCTGCCCAAGTAGTTTGTTCTGATGCCTGGAGAGCTCAGGGATAGGCTAATGGAATAGTGCGACCAGGGATCAGGTTGGACCTGTTTCCCAAGCACTTCAGAGGCCAGAGAGAAAGACTGGGACCAGAACCCAGCAACGAGGGGACAAGTCCACCAGCAATGCGTTTTCCATTTAGAATTTATTGATGAACAGGACTAAATAAAAAAACAGGAAAAAGTAAATAGTAAAACAGGTAAAAAAAGAGACTTCAGAGTCTCTTTAAGCTGTAGGAGTCCAGGAGGACGGCCAGTGGAGGATCGCAAGTCATGAGGGGATGGGGAGGGAGCCCATGGCCTAAAGGCGGCTGAAGGAAGCCCCAGGTAAGTATAAATGCTTTTGATTTTTTTGTCTCAGGTTTCCTTTCCATATGCAGTACATGTGCTTACCATAGTATAGCATAGTAAGGCAATGTGATGCTCTGCCCCAGTTATACATTAGTATACAGAGTCAGCTATAGATTTCTATACAGGTGAGCAAACAACAAGCAAGCACCAGTAATAATCTACCTTTCCAGGAGCAACATCAGCATTCCACCAGGCAGCCAGCAATTACCTGGCTAGAGACAAGAGCTATTTCTAAACCAGCAGCAGCCCAGCACCCGGGAGACCGTTGTTAGTTGGTCAGTGAGTCACGATTCACTTTTCTCTTGTGACAAGTTTTTCTTTAATGGATAACTATATGAAACTGAAAATATTTACCGTGCTCCATTTTACAACACATCGCGCAGTGCTTTGTAGTGCAAGATATTTTAGAGGTTGGCTTTATGTTTTGGGATGCACACTTTATGTGTATCCAAGCTACTATGTTGCCAGTGAAACAGCATGTACATTCTTCTGAGATGAAGGATAAAGGGACATACGTTAGCTTACAAATATTTGTGCAAAAGGCACTTCTCCACCATACCTCCAATTACACCCCAGTACACCTCCAATCACACTCCACCACACCTCCAATCACACCCCACCACACCTCCAATTACACCCCAGTACAGCTCCAGTCACATTCCACCACACTTCCAATCACACCCCCACCACACCTCCAATCACACCCCACCACACCTCCACACCTCCAATCACACCCCCACCACACCTCCAATCACTCCCATCACACCTCCAATCACTCCCTACCACACCTCCAATCACACCCCACCACACCTCCAATTACACCCCAGTATACCTCCAATCACACCCCACCACACCTCCAATCACACCCCACTACACCTCCAATTACACCCCACCACACCTCCAATTACTCCCCCACCACACCTCCAATTACACCTCAGTATACCTCCAATCACTCCCCACCACACCTTCAATCACACCCCACCACACCTACAATCACTCCCCCACCACACCTACAATTACACCTCAGTACACCTCCAATCACTCCCCACCACACCTCCAATTACAATCCCAGTATACCTCCAATCACATTCCACCACAGCTCCAATCACATTCCACCACAGCTCCAATCACACCCCACCACACCTCCAATCACACCCCACCACACCTCCAATTACACCCCAGTATACCTCCAATCACACCACACCACACCTCCAATCACTCCCCCACCACACCTCCAATCACACCCCACCAAGGCTCCAATTACACCCCACCACACCTCCAATCACTCCCCCACCACACCTCTAATTACACCTTAGTACACCTCCAATCACTCCCCACCACACCTCCAATTACAACCCCAGCATACCTCCAATCACATTCCACCACAGCTCCAATCACACCCCACCACACCTCCAATCACACCCACCACACCTTCAATCACTCCCCCACCACACCTCCAATCACTCCCCCACCACACCTCCAATCACTCCCCACCACACCTCCAATCACACCCCACCACACCTCCAATCATACTCCACTACGCCTCCAATCACTCCCCCACCACACCTCCAATTACACCCCAGTACACCTCTAATCACACTCCACCACACCTCCAATCACACCCCACCACACCTCCAATCACTCCCCCACCACACCTCCAATCACATTCCACCACACCTCCAATCACTCCCCCACCACACCTCCAATCACACCCCACCACACCTCCAATCACTCCCATCACACCTCAAATCACTCCCCACCACACCTCCAATCACACCACACCTCCAATTACACCCCAGTATACCTCCAATCACACCCCACCACACCTCCAATCACACCCCACTACACCTCCAATTACACCCCACCACACCTCCAATCACTCCCCCACCACACCTCCAATTACACCTCAGTACACCTCCAATCACTCTCCACCACACCTCCAATCACACCCCACCACATCTCCAATCACTCCACCACCACACCTCAAATTACACCTCAGTACACCTCCAATCACTCCCCACCACACCTTCTATCACAACTCCGTATACCTCCAATCACATTCCACCACAGCTCCAATCACATTCCACCACAGCTCCAATCACACCCCACCACACCTCCAATCACACCCCACCACACTTCCAATTACACCCCAGTATACCTCCAATCACACCCCACCACACCTCCAATCACTCCCCCACCACACCTCCAATCACACCCCACTAAGGCTCCAATTACACCCCACCACACCTCCAATCACTCCCCCACCACACCTCCAATTACACCTCAGTACACCTCCAATCACTCCCCACACACCTCCAATCACACCCCACCACACCTCCAATCACTCCCCCACCACACCTCCAATTACACCTCAGTACACCTCCAATCACTCCCCACCACACCTCCAATTACAACCCCAGTATACCTCCAATCACATTCCACCACAGCTCCAATCACACCCCACCACACCTCCAATCACACCCCACCACATCTCCATTCATACCCCACTACGCCTCCAATCACATTCCACCACACCTCCAATCACACCCCACCACACCTCCAATCACTCCCCCACCACACCTCCAATCACTCCCCCATCACACCTCCAATCACATTCCACCACACCTCCAATCACTCCCCCACCACACCTCCAATCACTCCCCACCACACCTCCAATCACTCCCCCACCACACCTCCAATTACACCCCACTACACCTCCAATCACTTTCCACCACAGCTCCAATCACTCCACACCACATCTCCATTCATACCCCACTACGCCTCCAATCACATTCCACCACACCTCCAATCACTCCCCCACCACACCTCCAATCACTCCCCCACCACACCTCCAATCACACCCACCACACCTCCAATCACTCCCCCACCACACCTCCAATCACTCCCCACCACACCTCCAATCATACCCCACTACGCCTCCAATCACACCCCACCACACCTCCAATCAGACCCCACCACACCTCTAATTACACCCCCACCACACCTCCAATTACACCTCAGTACACCTCCAATCACATCCCCCACCACACCTCCAATCACACCCCTACCACACCTCCAATCACATCCCCCACCACACCTCCAATCCCACCCCACCACACCTCCAATCACTCCCCCACCACACCTCCAATCACACCCTACCACACCTCTAATCACTCCCCCACCACACCTCCAATTTCACCCCACTACACCTCCAATCACACCCCACCACACCTCCAATCACTCCCCCACCACACCTCCAATCACACCCCACCACACCTCCAATTACTCCCCACCACACCTCCAATTTCACCCCACTACACCTCCAATCACACCCCACCACACCTCCAATCACTCCCCCACCACACCTCCAATCACACCCCACCACACCTCCAATCATACCCCACTACACCTCCAATCACACCCCACCACACCTCCAATCACTCCCCCACCACACCTCCAACCACACCCCACCACACCTCCAATCACTCTCCCACCACACCTCCAATTACACCCCACTACACCTCCAATCACACCCCACCACACCTCCAATCACTCCCCCACCACACCTCCAATCACACCCCACCACACCTCCAATCACACCCACAACACCACAGCCTGCACCTGTGCAGTAGAACAGACCCGGTCGAGTAGGAGGAAGGAGGAAGCCTTCTAAGGATTCAGAGGCTTCCCCTCCTGAGGTAAGTAACCCCCCAGAGGCACTTTTTTCCGTACATGTTATACTTTAAGTACTAATGTGGGCCCGGCTTCATTTTATGTGAAGATTGGGGAACTCCATTGCTGTGTGCACACACTGCAGAAAAAATTGCATAACAATTGGTTTGTGCTGCTCCTATCCCTCCATAATTTATGAGATAAATGTTGTAAATCAGTCCATGGTTTATATATTTGTGCACTTTGTAAACAGATAACAGATACGGTACATCAAGTAAAAAGCAGCAGTCCACACTACTGCATATGTTTTACAGCAGAACACAGTATGATTGAAATGTAGGAAAGGAGGCTTTGAACATTTTTGTGACATGATAAATCTTCTATTGTTGCTGTGGAGATGTGACTTGTATTTACCTATTATGATCTCTTACATAAGAAAACACATGTAAAGAAATAGCTAGGTGTATCTAAGCAACGGGAAGAGGCTGTTTGTGCAGCCCATGTCACTGTCACATGGGTGACTCTGTGCATGACAAGGAATCACTAACAACAACTCGCCTGGAGCCACAATCAATAAAATAAATGGTGTTGTTAGCAATGGGGTGTCTTGTTGCTCCATTACTAGCATCTGCTTGCTGTGTTTCGGCAAGTGACATAACAACAAGACTTCCATCACACACACACACGCCTATAGGAGGATTCTGACATCATTTTTGGAGGGATTACTGTTTCGGGTAGTCCGTATATCATGAATAAGACTAGTCTCAAGCTACTGGCACTTCAAGCATTGCTGCAGCGCCTTCAAGTTCCTCACTGTGCCACCCACTCATGGGCATAACAATAGCCCCCGCGACCCCCGTGATTGCAGTAGGGCCCGGGGGCCCTTCCTCCTTCCATCCGCATGCAGAGTAGCTCAGGGAGCATTATATTTACCTGCTTCCAGTGCATCACAGCAGCAGCACTCTCTGCAGCCCTATGTCCAGCTCCCAATCTTGTGACTTGCACTGGTCATGTGAGCCGGTGAATGGCAACAGAGTGAGTGTGCAGTGATGCACGGAGGGGACCTGCAGCACTGGAACCGGTAGCGAGTGTGATATTACCTGCTTCCAGTGCTGTGGGTCTCCTAATGCAACAGCATCACAGCACACTCTCTTTGCTGCCCTTCACCGGCTCCCTATCACATGACCGATGTGAGTCACGGGATCAGGAGCCCGGCAGGGAGGGAGTACTGCTGTGCTGCACGTAGATCCGCGGTACTGGAAGCAGGTAAATACAACGTTCCCTGCGCTACTCTGCATGGTTGGAGGGGGTGGTGGAGATGTTTACTGGTTGCTTGCCTAGTCCTGGAGAAGGGGGGGGGGCTATGGACCTAGGGGGCCCAATGCAATCTTTTTTTGCAGGGGGGGCCCCACCCGCCCCACCCCATTCAAGATATTGCTGGTGCCCACCAAGAGCGCTTGTAAGTGCTTTTACAAATGCTAGCACTTTAAAAATGCGCTTGGATAATGTATTTGAATGAGATGGATCGCACTACAGTGATGTGACTTTCTCTCAAACGCAAAGGCGGCTCCAGCAGCATTTCTGCTGATTTCTGAGGCTATTCAGTCTTAATGTTAAGTATAGGAACGTGGAAAATCGCTCTGAAAAGCGCTAGATCAGAGCGATTTTCCAAGCATTTTTGTTACAAAACCAGAACTCTAGCAGCTGTACAGTACATAAAAAAAATGCTACACAAAAACACTCCAAAATTGCTAGGTACAAATAGAAAATCGCTAGGCAGATGCCTAGAATCGCCTTGAAAAATTACTTCAAAAAGCGCTGAGCGTTTGCGAATACGCTGACACTTTTAGGAGTGCAATGGCCCGAAGTTATGCCCTGCACCCACCAATGTCCTTCCTTGTCACAGTTTCACCATTTGTGCAACTGTCAGGGGGTACATAGCTGGTTGTATCCCGGATGCAGGGCTTACAAACATCCATATATTTGTTTAGAGTCTGTAAAAATTGCCTTTTTTTGCCCTGTCCATCAAAAGCCGGTCTGTAAATTTCTTGCTGTGCAGAGACTAGCATGTAGCATTGTGTAAATAGGATAATAATAATCTGAGCATTTGTATAGCGCTTTTCTCCTGTCGGACTCAAAGCGCTCAAGAGCTGCAGCCACTGGGAAGCACTCAAGAGGCCACCCTGCAGTGTTAGGGAATCTTGCCTTGAACTCCATACTGAATAGGTACTGACCCTGGCCAGGATTCGAACCCTGGTCTCCCATGTCAAAGGCGGTGCCCTTAACCAGTACATTATCCAGCCACTGCATAGTAATGTAAGCATTAGGGGCACTACATGATGTAATGGGACTGGGAGTTAAACCGGCTGTTTCAATAAATTATGAAAAAAATAAAAACTTAAATTTACTGAGACGTGTAAAAATATTACAATTAATTGCTGCTAGGAGTGATGTGTATTTTTCAGGTGGAACCAACAGATATGTAGGGACAGTTCAAGCATGACCTTGTCACTGCAGATGTCATACATTGTATTGCATTAAATAACCAGTTTGCCACCATGAGCTGTGGAATGGGTATGCACATGGCAGGATGTAAGGATCTACGCTTTTTGCCCTTATTGGCTGTGGCTGACTTCTGCTGTGGAAATGTGAGTTGGAATTGCAGCTATCTTTAGATGAAAAGATGTTCCTTTTGCATACATATTAGCACGCCACGCCACTGGTCAGTTGGGCGCAGGGTGAGCCGCAACTGAGATCGGGTGAACAGAAGCACCTTAACACAGTCAGTTAGTTTCAGGTACAGTCAGCCAGTTTCAGGTTTCAAGTTCAGCTGCTGTTCCTGTCTTGATGGTATAATCCCACCGTTTAGACTCCAAGGGGGAAGGCAAAGTCTGAATTTTTGTGAGAGGATTACAGCATATAGCTGTGGCTGGATAGCCACTTTGCCTCTGACACAGCAGACCTGAGTTCAATTCCTGGCTCTTCCTTCAATAAGTCAGCACCTATTCAGTAAGGAGTCCTTGGGCTAGACTGCCTAACACTGCTGCTGCCTACTGAGCACACCCTAGTGGCTGCAGCACAAGTGATTTGAGTCTGCTAGGAGAAAAAAAAGAAATGTCATTTGTCTTGTCTAGCACAGTGGTTCAATAGCCAACATCTGGGCTATTGAACAGCTATTGCACAAGTTACTTATTTAACATCAGCTGTTCTGTAGATATCAACAAATAATATTCTCCATAGACAAGAACTATGAAAAACACAGCACAACATAGCCTGGGTTGTGGGAGGAGACTTCAAGAACTTCCTGTCCAACACAGTAAGAAGAATTCTTATATAACCTACTGTATGTAGTACTGAGTACCCAGATAGCTGATGGTGACCCAGCACCACTTGTTTACTTATATTTATGATATATAAGGTCGCCAGAGATCTCGGGGCTCCATTTTGCATCTGACCTCTCCTCCATTTTGTTGCTATATAGAATTGAGATGGAATCTCCAGGGGACATGCACAATTACTCTCCCATACTGCTGTGTGTAGCTGCCACCACCAGGAGCGTCCTGGGTCTGTGTAGTTCTGATTGTTTCCGGGCAGTGCATGCTCACGGCTCTCTTAGCTGTGACTGCTGTGCACAGACATGCAGGGGCGATATACACGAGGGCACACGGAGTGGACAGTGCAGGTGCCAGGCTCCAACTGGTCCAAGTTTGAGCTACTAACATAACTATGGGGCAAGAGGAGGCCGGACGCAATAAGGAGCCTAGAGGTGTCTGACGAGTTTTTCCCCCCTTAAGTACACTTTAAAGCTAAATTATAGCAAAATTATAGCAAATACCTTCTATTTATGAAAGCAAATTTATATATAAGCCAAGTGTCCTCTCTTGGCGCTCGGCAGTGGTGCACCCTGTATGCCATAAGGGTGTATATTCACTAATCTTTGGTAAGCAGAATAATGTGCATAAACTTTCACCACATGATGAGTCAGGCCGGTTTTACACCTGGCCATTGCGTTTGAGCTGCGATGCTCCGCCCCCATTGCACAACACACCACTCATATAACCCCGGAAGAGTGTGCCAGCAGGGTTATATGCATAGTACCATCCCCCCCACACATGCCTTTTGCCGCCCCTCATCCAGTGACATACTCCCTGCTGGATAGGCAGTATGTTACTGGGATTCCCGGGTTTCCCCGCCATATTTACGTCATTTTGCCGCACCGCCACCGCCAAAATTCCTGTGTTGCCATTGACTTTCATTACTTGTGTCACCGTGGAAGTCAGATGGTAATGTGCTGCTGACTGTGCACTCAGCAACTGATCGCACTTCCGGCAAAACGCATCACGGTATGGGCTTGATTCACTAAACCGTGATAACTCAAATATCACACCTTATCAAAGACATTACACTTTATCAAAGTTAACACGCCTTATCAGAGTAGCATAGTGAGCGCTACGAACTTATGCCTGCTAATTGGCAATGGCACTTGTCTTGCCCTGAGTCCCATGCAGGTTCGTAGCGCTTGCTATGCTACTCTGATAAGGCTTGTTAATTTTGATAAGGTGTAATGTCTTTGATAAGGTGTAATATCTTTGATAAAGTGTGATATCTTTGCTAAAGTGTGATATCTTTGCTAAAGTGTGATATCTTTGATAAGGTGTGATATTTGAGTTATCATGATTTAGTGAATCAAGCCCTATGTGTGCTAGGCCACATTGCCGTGCATTGTAATTGTGTTACTCTGCAGTAAATCAGGGTAACACAACTTGCAAGGCAAGTGTAAATGGGGCCTAAAGCGTTATGCTATACATTACATGCAATGCATTCTGCTCTACTCCTTGTGCGGTAAGATATTGCATATGTTATTCTGCTTGCTGCATTTTAGTGAAAATACCCCAAGATGTTAACAGCAGTTTACATTGCAAGACTTAGGAGGGACACTGTCGATTATGTACTATTTCCCACCTCCGCAGAGTACTGTGTGAATGATGGCAGCTTCATAGAATTGGTGATAACGGGATTGCAGGTGTAATGCTCCCTGTAAGAATGTTATAAGGAAGGGCAGCATGAACTCAATGCTTCTGTCTGGTTTCATAAAAAAAAGCAAAAGATTTGATCATTTGGGATCAGAGAAGCTTTATCGGCTTAGTCATAACTGTCTGCTTTAAAAGAACTTTTTACACAATGTAAAATAATACTTTATAAATTATCCCCAAGGCTGAAGATTATTCCAGTGATTCAAGTAACTGTATTGCACAGCGGGTAGGAAGAGATAATGACAAGTCCCAAATATTCCTTTTTATATGAAAAGTAAGATAAAAGAATGAAGCTGTCACAGGAGCAGATCACAAGGCTCCACAGCATATTGAGCTGGGCCCCATCGCTTTCTACCTGTAACCCCCACCTCACCCCATTCCTGACAAGCTGATAGAAGACACACTTTCCAGTATCACAGTGTAAGCTGTAGGCTTCCCTGCTGACTGATTGTTGCATCAGCCAGTCAGAGTGTAGGATCTGCAGCACTTTCCCAGTAATAGAGGAAACACACAAGTAAGTCTTAAGGGAATAAGAATACTTTCCCACCACACACATGGCACATGATGTACATGTATCGCTTGTTGGATCCAGAGTGGGAATCCCACAGCACAGCCTCAGTATTTGTAATATGCAGTGAGTTATAATATGCTTCTTCGGTTATTATCTTGTCAATTATTCCTTAACACCTTAAACACTATACTTATTACCAAGGCTAACCTCTATCTAGTGTCTATCCCTAACCTCCATCCTTAAATGACAACTGAAGTGAGAGGTATATGGAGGCTGCTACGTATGTTTGCTTTTAAACAATACCATTTGCCTGGCAGCCCTGCTGATCTATTCGGCTGCAGTAGTATCTGACCAGAAACAAGCATGCAGCTAATCCAGTCAGATCTGACAACCATGTCAGAAACATCTGATCTGCATGCGTACTCAGGGTCTATAGCTAAAAGTATTAAAAGCAGAGGATCAGAAGGATAGACAGGTAAATGCTATGGCTTAAAATGAAATAAATATGGCACCCTCCGTATACCTTTTGCTTCAGTTGTCCTTTAACACTAACTCCTTCCTAATGCTCCCTACTTTACGCTTAGTTTCCACTACAGCCGGATCTCCAACAGCCAATGGGAACAGACAGTGTATCGTCCGCTCAGATGGTCCTTTGTGTTCTAGCTGAAGTCTGGAGCACCATTCAAGCAAATGGCTTCCTAAATACTTGTATGGCAGTTGTCATTTAATGTTCATCACAATTATACTTATATAAAATAATGCCAGTTATAAACAACCCTGGCCCTTATTCAATTCCCTTTTTCATCAAAGTTGTCTCCTAGGAGATCATTTTTCATCTTCTGTTTATATTTACGTTTCACTATTTCACTACTGTTAGAACTGAAAAAGTACTAGAAAGTAGGCGAAGAAGAGCTGTCAAATTTATTATGAGATTTTCTTCTTTGCTGGTGGCTTAAAAGTCATTTTATTGATATGGTGTAAAAATATCACAAAGGAGAAAACTGAGAAGAAAAAGTGAATTGCATATGGGCTATGTGTGTTTTGTGGTTCTATGTGCTTCTTTGGAGGGTCACAACATTAATCCTCTAATTATGTAACCTAAGGAAGACCTGTCCTAAATGTTTGCTGTTGTTGACATAACTATAACTGTGACCAACATTAAGTGGCAACTTAAATGTTTGTAAATCCCTTTGCCTGGTTATAAGCACTACAATGTGAAATGCTGCTGACTTGTACAGTTTTTCCTACAAATAAATAATTACATTGCAAAGTGAGAAGTTACAAAATTAGAAGAGAGATCAAGAAATTATTGATATTCGCCATGTAATGCGTTCATGTTGTTTGATCCACAATCAGCCTGAATGTAATCATCTTTACTACTGGTAGACATAAAAAAAGACAGCACCAGCTGCCATTATCAATATCCACACCCCCTAACAGTGCGATAGGCTAAAATGTTTTTTACAGATATACATATGCACAGAGGGAGATACTGGTTGCTTGGCAGTTGGAGAAATTTCTGTTATTTCCCTTTATGCAACAAGGCTCACAGAGAGGAAACTGTCAGGACCATGGTTGTGACATCACACTGTGGCAGGGTTTTCACCACAATATCAGCCATACAGACCCCTCCCCCCTCCCCTAGATTATTTGAGAAAAGGTAAAGATTTCTCATGAAAAAGGGGGTATCAGCTACTGATTGGGATGAAGCTAAATCCTTGGTTACCGTTCCTCTTTAAGTGTTAAGTTGCTGTACATGCAGAAAAGAGGTTAAGTGCTGCCTCGATGGCTTCATGAGTTTTTGCTTCGGCAGTTGATTGGGTTAAATGATGCTCTCGCTACATATGTTATACATTAAAATTTAAATTGTACAAGGTCATTTGTTATACCATATACTGTAACAAAAGACAATGGGAGAGAGTGGAGGAGTATAATAACTACACATATAGAGTCCTATAGACTTACATTCTATATTCAATGTAGGACATCTGCTGTATTTAGAGTGTCCTCACTGTAAACAGAAATAAGATGAAAATAAAAAGGAACATGCTATTCTTTATAGAGTATGATAATCATGAATCTTCCTTTTGAAGAGAACAGATACTCTGGTATGAAATCACTCTGTGCACAAAGACACATCTTGTTAGTGGCACAAATAAAGATTGCATTCCAGTTTCTATCCACATCAATCCTGAAAACACAGATTTGATTTTAGCTGTGAAAAATAGTGTTGTCCTAAATTTTTGAAAGAGAAATTCTATTGTAATGGTTCCATCTAAGCTTGATCTGTACTCCTCTCCACGTTTGTAAACCTGTCTGATTCCGTGTATTTGGTGATGTGTGTGAGGACTGATTCGTTTGTGTTGGTTGTAGCAGCACCGTTCCCGTGGGATGCGCTTTCTCCTGCGCTGGTTTCCTGTAGGTCACATGATTGCCTAACAGCAAGTGTATAGGAGTATTATGGGATAGAGCACGCTGCGGCGTTACCAGGGAGATGCATCCTAGCAGCAGTGCATGAAGTCAGAGCTAAAGATAGCACTGACAGCACCAAGAAAGAGATGTGTACTACATGAAAGCGTGTAACGGTGTGCTATTATCTGGGCTAGCATCCTTCTTCGGATGTGTCCCTGCATTTGTGTAGCCTATAAGGTGGCTTCTAAGATTGCATCATGCTTATCCACCACTGTGTCGTTCTCTTTCTCTGTAAATGCTGTATTGTAAATACAATGAATTGTTAAAGGGATTTAGAAGATAACGAATACTCATTAATACGACAATGTTTTTGTCATCTTTTATGGTCTACATCTTTATCTGGTGGACAATTTGCATGTTCCAACATACAACATGAATGCAGCAGATCTTTTTGTCCATTCTTCCGATTTGATTCTCACCCAGTGAACTAAAGATGCCCATACATCTATCGACTTGGTGGCAGATAGAAAATCAGTGCTGCCAAGCGCATGCCCGATTGAAGATGTGATCAATTTTGGGCCCAAATTGGTTGCATGTATTGATTGGTCATGCTGCAAGATATCGGACCATAATGGTCAATCGGTTGTGCGGTGGCAACGGTATTGGGACGAGCGAGGAACGCAATGAAATCCCCGAAGCTGACCCCTCTAATGTCAATTGTGCCCCCCCCCCCCCAGTGCCTGGTGCGCTATACTGTTCCTGTCCTTGTCTGCCACTGGCTCCGGGCTTCGCCCATAATCCGCATACATGCGCTCCATGCGGTTGCCGGAGTAACATGGGCACGTGTGTGATGTCCCACATGTGCCTACATATACGCCGGCAACCACGTGGGGCTCGCGTATCTGGACTGCGGACGAAGCCCAGAGCCAGCGGCGGACATGGACAGGTGACATATACTGCACTGGACACCGGGGGGGCACACTTGACATTAGGGGGGATGGAGTCGGGCCAGCAAGGTGACAGATGCGCCGTCACAAGGCCAATTCCTGAATGATTTCAGCATGAAATTGATCGGGAATTGGCCTGTGGTGTATGTGCAGCTGACAGGTCTCTCTCAAATTAGATTCGATCAGAGAGAGATTTTTCTCTTAGTCAAATCTGCCCATCATTGCCAGATGTATGGCTTTGGCTCTCTTACTGATTTACTTATACAGACATAGGCATACATAGGCACAAAGTCATGGAACTAAATGGGATTACCTCTTTATTGACTGGCATGGTAAATAATGATGAATGAGGTTCCTCATCCTTCCATCTGAAAAGGAATCAAGTGTCTCCAACTATTAAAACAAGCTGGCCAACACCAAGAGGCATTCAATTATCCAATTTATTGTTCCAAGTCTTAGTTACAGGTCTAGCAATCCACATCAGTTCCTGGTCAGGCTCCAACCTCCTAGTACGACACCAAGTGGTGGTTGGCATGAAAATGCCGATTTCATCATAGCCATGGAGGTATGAGTTCAGCGCAGGTGGTTTCAGCTACGCGGCACATTTCCCTGGATGCAACATGTCCTTGTTCTGTGACTGCCTGGATGGTTGTCCTGTGTGAGGGGTTTCATATTGATGCTGTTTGACCAGATTTTCAAGGAGTTTTCACCTATTTGTACAATTATTAATCCTTATCTGGTCAAGTATTTTACAATTTGATGTATTCGTAAACCTGATGAAGAGTCATCGACACGAAACAAGCTAGCATTGTCCCCTACAATCAGTTACAGTGTATCACACTACTTATGACCGTTATATATGGGTTATTCCATGGGACGCCTATTAATTATTTTTACCAAAAATATTTTTTGTAAATTCCCCTATACCTTAAACAAACATTGACTCTACATAGCATGCACCATATTTTTAAAGTGAAAGTGAAACAGAAAGTGTGTGTTTTCCTGCTATGATTACAGAACACCCTCATCGCATCTAAAGGGCAATGGACGGGGCCATGTACTGTCAAATCTTGGGTGAGCACCTCCTTCCATCCGCCAGTGCATTGAAAATGGGTCATGGTTGAGTTGTTCCATCATGAAATTGATCAAAAACACGTTGCAAAGGCGAAAAAAGGAGTGGCCCAAAAACAAGCACGGGAAACTCTATACTATACTGGGTAAAGTTAAAATCTCACTTCGTAAAAAGATATTCTATGAGCAGACTACAAACATGAGTGTGGTGGTGTTTGACATACTGTAAATGTGGCATAAATATAGTCAGTGGTTGATAAAATATACAGACATAAAGGCAAAGAATAAGCATAGCAGCCTTGTCTTTTGAGAGTACAACAGCAGCATAACTACAAATCATGAGCCCCCCCCCCCCAGTAAAACTTTAATGGGGCCTCCTTGCCCTTGCCTATTTCTTGTGAGCCTTAGAGCCTGGGAGTTCATCTTGAAAGGGTCATAAAACAAGTGTGGACATCGTAATGGTCACACTGTGTAGCCACAAAAAAACGACGGATGACCCCTTTATCAGAGGGAGTAAAGTTTCTGTTGGGGCCCCTTACAGCTCTGTGCTCCTTTACTGTCCCAGGGGCTGCTCCCCTGTAGTTATGCCGCTGGTGTACAATCTAAACTGATGAGCGGGGAAACTAGAGGTAGGACCATGAATAAACAGATTCCTTGCGCCAGGAAGCACAGCTTGGTTAGTGGGTGAATGGAATGTCCTAAGTTAGATTGTGTGCTAAAAGAGGCGAGATTTAAGGGTGGACTTGAAGGTTTTGAAGCTTGGAATGTAGTACGGTATACAGAGAGGGAAAGAAGACAACATAACAACAAGAGAACCTTAAAAAACCCAGTGCCTCAAAAACCAGTACCCCAAAGAAAGAGATTGATGGGCATTATAATGAGAGGAAAAAGTATGTGATCCTCAATCAAACGATAAAAAGTCATCACTGTATGCAGGTAAGAAGCTGAGATTAGAAGCACCCTCTGTAAAGGTGGCCATACATCTAGCGATTTGGCTGTGTGATCGACTAATCGATTCAATAATTTTATAGTATCAAGAGGGAATCGAGTGAGTTCCAGAATTCCCAATCGATGAAAAGTGGCTGATTTCATGTCAAATCTACCAGCTTAGTCGATCGAGCAGGATGCAAGATATCGGTCGATTGCACATGAATCGGCTGCTGTTCACAAGTCATTCGATCGACTTTTTGCATTCAGAGCATGGAGACACAACATTGGTCAGATCGATTAGTGAAGGTGAATCCCATAGGATACGATCGACTTTCGATCAACTATACTGAAGTCGATTCTTTAATAAAGTTGATCGCTTTGTCGATTGAATCAGAATTGCTATATGTATGGGTACCTTGAGGGAGTGCTCCTAATTCCAGCTTATTACAGGACCAGTACAAAAGACACCAGTCCACAGAAGCAATCAATCAATCAATCAATCAGATTGCAAACTAGCCACTATGGCCAAGGATTTCAGTGATAACACTATAGATCTGCAGAAGGCTGGACTGGTCTTTCATGCTAGGTACACACGATGCCTTTTTTCGGTCGATTTTCCGTTCAATCGATTTTCGATTCGTTTTTCCGCTTGATTCTCTTATCTTTTCTTATCAATTTCCACTCACTTCTATGAGAAATCAAGCGGTAAAACGTTCGAAAGTAATATCAGACATGACGGAAATTATCTATCGAACGCAAAAACGTATCGTGTGTACTTAGCATAAGGCTATAGTCTTAAGCAAGACACCAAGTAGCTTAGTGAGACAGTGACAGCAGTTGGCACAATAATTCCCAAATGATCCAGAGAACTGGGTGAAAGTGTTGTTAAGATGAGACCAAAATTGAGCATAAATCTACAACAAGCAAAATCCACATAAAATCCTCACCAACACACGAGCAATTCAAAAATATACAATGAGCTTTATTTAAAGTAATGGTTACACAAAACGGTGTTAAAAAACGATTCAAACCAAAGTGTCCAGGTATCACACATCAATATATAAATATAATGTAAATCAACAATAAGCCCAACCCCTGCCAAGGCTCCAGGACATTAGAGATGGGAAGTCCGGATCTTTTCAATGATTCGGATGATTCGAATCGGATCATTGAAAAGATCTGGATCTTTGATCCGAATCTCAAAACATTTTACTAGGGAAGCATTCAGGGGTGAAATGACTAGCAGGACAGGACTTTCCCTGCAGTGGACAGAGATGGGGAGGGGGTGGACAGACAGAGAAGGGGGGATGGTGGACAGAGAAGGGCAGGGAGTGGACAGAGAAGGGAGGAGGTGGACGAAGAGGGGTGAGCAGAGAGCAGAAATGTTTTTTTGCACACATTACCCACATGTTGCAAACATATGCTTTAAATATATTTCACCTATATGTTCATCTGTATACTTTAAATGCAAACGTCTCACAGTGAAAGAAAGCATTCCCATCTCCAACACTCATCATACATTTAGGGAGAAGTTAAGTGCAGCTGTTTTGAGCAGAGTGCAGGACGATCATCACAGTGCCTGCCCTGACATTCTAGCCCAGCACGCTGTCTGCAGAGTTACTGAGCTGTGCTTCTGAGCCAAAACTTTGCCATGTGTTCACTATGCACAGCTACGGAACAGACAGCCTATAATGAGCAGCACGTTATAGCCAGTATGTGTGCTCTACACATATCTGGCAGTGGCACCCATGTCCTCTCTCTCATCTGCCTGTCCCTGCAAGGCTGGCTCCCCTCCAACTGAGCGATCCATCTCCGCTCTGCTTCCAGGCCCCCCCTTCCCGCTCAGAGGGGGGCGCGTGCCGCTCCTGGCTCCACCCCTTTGTGATCCGAATCGTTCATTTTGATGATCCGGATGATTCGACTCACAAAAGAGATTCGGATCAAAGATCCGAATCGTTCATGATCCGGACAACACTACAGGACATACTGCCCTTCCTCCTCTTGCATCTTGCTGTGGTGAGTTCTCCTATTTCACGCAGTGGTAACTTTTCTTGACTCTGGCTGGATCATTGTTGTTTCATTTCATTGCTCATCCCCCATGGGGGTCTTTTTTCCACTTGGTGCACTTTTTCATATACTACCTATCTACCTCTCTCACTGGATGCACTTTATTCATATTTTGCACATTTTCTCATGAGACCTATAAGCACTTGTCACTTTTTTCACCCTAGACCTCACTGTTGTAATACTCATTAATTGTGAGGGAGGGGTTGGGTTTATTGTTGATTTACATTATATTTATTGATTGATGTGTGATACCTGGACCCTTTGGTTTTAATTGTTTTTTAACCCAGTTTTGTGTAACCATTACTTCAAATAAAGCTCATTGTATATTTTTGAATTGCTCGTGTGTGGTGCGGTTTGTATGAGGATTTTGCTTGGTGTAGATTTATGTGTAATGGTTTATTATTCTCTTCTGCACACACCTCATCATTTGTAGGACCTAATGAGCTTCTCTAATTATGTTCTGTACTGGTGCTGCCCTGTGCTTTTGAAGTACAGAGACCTCCTCTCCACACCTTCAAACATGGATGCTTAAGACACCTTAACCCCATTGAAGGAACAACAGGAGGGGCCATGTAACATCAAATTTTTGGTGAGCATCTCTGTGCCTCAGCCAGGGCAGTGAAATTGGATTGTGGATAGATATTCCAGCTTGACACTGACCAAAAACACACTGTCAAGGCAACAAAGGAGTGGCTCAAAAAGAAGCACATGAAGGTCCTGGAGTGGCCTAGCTAGTCTCCGGACCTTAATCCAATAGAAAATCTGTGAAGCGGGCTATAGGTTCGAGTTGCCAACTATCAGCTTCGAAACCTTACTGACTTGGATGGGATCCACAAAGAGGAATGGGCCAAAATTCCTCCTGAGATGTGTGCAAACCTGGTGGTCAACTACAAGAAACGTCTCACCTCTGTGATTGCCTACAAGGGTTTTACCACCAAATGCTAAGTCATCTTTTGATAGTGGATCCTATACTTATTTCTCTCATCACAATGCACATCAAGCTCTGACTTTGGGACATTAGGGAGGACATTGGCTGGATGGTGTAATGGTTAAGGGCTCTGCCTCTGACACAGGAGACCAGGGTTCAAAACTCAGCTCTGCCTGTTCAGTAAGCCAGCACCTATTCAGTAGGAGACTTTAGGCAAGTCTCCCTTACACTGCTACTGCCTATAGAGCGTGTCCTAGTGGCTGCAGCTCTGGCGCTTTGAGTCCGCCAGGAGAAAAGCGCGATATACATGTTATTTGTCTTGTCTTATTTAAGGTTCTTTTGTTGTTATTCTGTCTCTCACAGCTACAATAAACCAACCATTACAATTGTAGACTTGCCATTTCCTGGTCAAAGGGCAAACAAGCAAAATCAGTAGGGGATCAAATTGTTCTCTCCCTCACTGAATACATTGATGCAGCAATCCTTTCCGATTGGTTATAAGCTGGGATGCTGGTCAAAGTACTGAATGGCCATTCGATCATATAGGAGAGCTGACAATGCAAACTAATCTTTAGGAGTATGAGTTGGATCTTCCACTGTTGTAATCAGCAGCCAGTGGAGGGCTTGGTGGAGATTGGTGTGATTCAGCAGTGAGAAGAGAGGTGAATAGTTTATTGTTTATTGTTGACTGGAGCGATCCCAATCTGCAATCTGGAAATGCGGGTATACCGATCCCCGAGCCCCAGCAGAAGCATCACAGGCTCCCATAGCTGACTATAGACCAGGGGTGTCAAACTCAAATACAAGTGGGCCAACATTGAACACTGGGGCAAAGTCGTGGGCCAATCTCAATGTCTAATGGTTACCTCCCTCCCTTACAAATTTCTCTGGTGTCTAATAGCCCCCCTCCATCCCCTATACTGTTCCCTGGTGTCTAGTGCCCCTCCTCCTTCACCTATACAGTTCCCTGGTGTCTAGTGGCTCCCCTGCTCCCCATATACAGTTCCCTGGTGTCTAGTGCCCCCCCATACAGCTCCCTGGTGTTTAGTGGCCACCTCCCCCCCCTATACAATCCCCTAGTGTCTAGTGGCACCCCTCACTTCCCTATACAGATCCCTGGTGTCTAGTGCCCCTCCTCCTTCCCCTATACAGTTCCCTGGTGTCTAGTGGCTCCCCTGCTCCCCATATACAGTTCCCTGGTGTCTAGTGCCCCCCCATACAGCTCCCTGGTGTTTAGTGGCCACCTCCCTCCCCTATACAATCCCCTAGTGTCTAGTGGCACCCCTCACTTCCCTATACAGATCCCTGGTGTCTAGTGCCCCTCCTCCTTCTCCTATACAGTTCCCTGGTGTCTAGTGGCTCACCTCCTTCCCATATACAGTTCCCTGGTGTCTAGTTCCCCCCCCCCCTTATACAATTCCCTGGTGTTTAGTGGCCACCTCCCTCCCCTATACAATTCCCTGGGGTCTAGTGGCACCCCTCACTTCCCTATACAGATCCCTGGTGTCTAGTGGCCCTCCTCTACTCCCCTGTATAGTTCACTGTTGTCTAGTGGCTCCCCTCCTTCCCCTATACAGTTCCCTGGTGTTTAGTGGCTCCCCTGCTCCCCATAAACAGTTCCCTGGTGTCTAGTGCCACCCCCCCATACAGTTCCCTGGTGTTTAGTGGACACCCCCCTCCTCTATACAATCCCCTAGTGTCTAGTGGCACCCCTCACTTCCCTATACAGATCCCTGGTGTGGCTGATGGTGTAATGGTTAAGGGCTCTGTCTCTGACACAGGAGACCAGGGTTCGAATCTCGGCTCTGCCTGTTCAGTAAGCCAGCACTAATTCAGTAGGAGACCTTTGGCAAGTCTCCCTTACACTGCTACTGCCAATAGAGCGCGCCCTAGTGGCTGCTGCTCTGCTCTGGTGCTTTGAGTCCGCAAGGAGAAAAGCGCAATATAAATGTTATTTGTCTTGTCTTGTCTAGTGCCCCTCCCCCTTCCCCTATACAGTTCCCTGGTGTCTAGAGACTCCCCTCCTTCCCATATACAGTTCCCTGGTGTCTAGTTTCCCCCCTCATACAGTTCCCTGGTGTTTAGTGGCCACCTCCCTCCCCTATACAATCCCCTGGTGTCTAGTGGCACCCCTCACTTCCCTATACAGATCCCTGGTGTCTAGTGGCCCTCCTCTACTCCCCTACATAGTTCACTGTTGTCTAGTGACCCACCCTCCCCTTTACCAACATTACATTTTAGTTTTGTTTTTTATTCTGTTAAAAAAAAGATCACTATTTACAAAAATAAAATAGTAACACACACACTTTTAAAGCAGACCTGAACTCAGAACTTCCTCTCTGTTCTAAAGGATAAGCAACAACATAATAACCTTTCAAGAAAAACATTTATTTGTTCCAGCTGATACACATCCTACAATAAATCTGTAGTGTGTTTACTTCCTGCTTTCATGGAAGCAGACACAGGGTTAACATCCTGTGTTTACAAATTACCTGCCGTGCAGAATCTCCTCTGCCGTGGCAGAGGAGATTCCTGAGCTGACACAGCTGTGAGATCAAATTACAGTGGTGATAAGTCACAGATGAGGGGGAATAAGACAGGCTAAACTCTCTAAACACATACAGGGTGAATTTCTCTAAGTTTTCCTTCTGTTCTGTGCAGTTAAAGAGGAGGAATTACAAATAACCCTTTGCGATATCCTCTAGTAAGCCTGGCATCTTCTGGGGAAAGAAGGGAAAGAGACAATCACGCCACCAATTAAGTCAAACCCTTCAGTATGAAAATGATTGTTTCCACTTGACAGAGTTTTACAAGTCCTGTGGTGAAATCAGAAGTAAGGCCTTGCTCTATCACTAGCTGGGAATGAGGCGGTTATTAACCTTGTGGGACAGGCTGGACTGTTGCCCTTCCGCTATACTGGACTTACTGTTTATTCCCATTGTGCATAACAGCATAGAACATGTAATCAACCTTCAGAATATTTCACTGCGATTTGACTCTCAACATGAATACTGTATCATTCTCTAGAGCTGAAATATTTATATATGCTCACAGAATAGCACAGTTTGCTCAAGTACGGAATCATTTGAAAGCTGCCATCATATAAACGCCATCTGCCCATTATCGCTTTACTGTCACAGAATGCATGGGCTTTGAGAACTGAACATATTTAGTGTTTTCTGGTTTTAGTAGATTCGGTTTTGGATCTGTTTGAGCAAATGGCAAGCCGTTAGTATTTACACTGTCAGCATCCTTTGCACTGCTATGCTAATTAGCTTACCTTTTCATATAGTTAGCGCCTATTTGATCTGCTCATTTCATGTGATTGAAATTTCGCAGAAACCACAAAGAAATCCTGTTTAAATAGAGAAAATTGCAAGTGAAGTGAAAAAAAACATATGATGTAATGAATTGTATGTGTAGTACGGATAATGAATACAGCATTAGTAGCAAAGAAAAGAGTATCATATTTTTAGTTTCAGTTATGTAGGTTTGGTTGTTGTTGTTTTTTTTTTATAACAGTGCATCATGCTGTCACAGTTGCAGTTTTAAAACCACACTCTGTTTTTAAGCTATAAAACAAAGCAGAGATAATGACCATTTGAACTTCCCTGCAGTTAAACTTTATTACAAGCTGTCTTTCACTGTTCCTTCAGAAAACGACATTGAGTTTGACCAAGTTGGTGGGCTAGCTTACAGAAGCTCTTTTGCATAGATAACGGAAGGTTTTTTCTGACTCTTCCTGTACTGGAAACAATAGGAGACTCTATTCTTTGCTACTAACGTTCTATTCATTATCTGTACTACACATACAATTCATTATATCATACGTTTATTTTCGCTTCAGGTTTGCTTTAATCGTGTCATAAAGCTAAAATTTTCCAGCACAGACTGCTTGATTTGTGTATTTTTTTGTATTTTTCACCAGACTTGAAGAAATAACTCACAGGGCTTGATTTACTAAGTCAAGTCAAATGAAAAATGTCATTCTCCCTCTTAGCCATAGCATGCAGAAAACTGTGGACTACCCCTCGCCTTCTGCAGAGGCGGACTGACTTATACCTTCGCTCCCCTTCCTAGGGCCCCCCTCCTGTGCTACCACAGCACAGTATAAGTTAAAGAGAGTATGAAGCCTTCTAAAAATCCTCTTTTTATTTGACATATATCTTCAGCAATATCAGCAGTGCTAAAACGCTGCATTCCCGTGGCAGAACAATGTCATTCTGCCCTACATACCGCCTTGCATACTGGTGCAAAATTCCACTACTTTGCTGCCCAGGGAGGCAGAGCTTAGCGCTGTAGCTCTGCCTCCATTAGCATCAGTACCCGCGGATCGCCCCCCCTCTCCGCCCCTCCCAGTGAAAGAAGACTGAGAGGGGCGGGGAGAGGCAGCGATCAGCGGGGATTGACATGAGTAGAGGCAGAGCTACAGCACAAAGCTCTGCCTCAACCAGGAAGCGCTACCCACATTTTACCTCGGGGATTGGGGGGGTTAATGACATTGTTCTGCCGCGGGAATGCGGCGTTTTAGTACTGCTGATATTGCTGAAGATAAATGTCAAATAAAAAAAGAGGATTTTTAGAAGGCTTCAGATTCTCTTTAAGGTAGCGATACATCTAGCGATTTTGAGACAAAGCAATCAACTTTATTGGGCGATCAACTTCAGTGTGGTTGATCAAAAGTCGATCAACTAATGGCCCACCCACAAGCGATATCCTACTTTCACTAATCGAGATGGCCGATGTGCCTCCATGATCTGAATACAAAAATCTATTAAATGTCGAACGAATAATATGTAAAAAGTAGCCGATTCCTGTGTGATCGACCAATATCTTCCATCCCGCTCGACTGACTAAGGCCCGGTTCACACTTGCGTTAGCAGCCCAAACTGTCAGTTGAAACGGATCCGTTGAAGTCCGTTCCGGTCCGACTCCCTTCCAGTTCCGTTCAGTTTCTGTTCCGTGTGTGTCCGGTTTTTCATACGTTTTAAGCCTCGTCTACACGAGGCGATCCGGCGGCTCGATTAGTCGCCAGATCGCCTCTTCCGCATCTCCGCGCGTAATCACCGCGTCCCGTTCGCCCGCGTGTGCGTTGGATTTGGTCCCCCGCTCGTCCCCGCCGGCCCGCTTATCTTCCGCTCGATTCCCTCCCATTGTCCCCTCGTGGGGAACGAGCAGGGAATCGGCGGTGGCGAGATCCGACCAGTCGGATCTTATCAATCGAGCCGCATCAGCGGCTTGATTGATAAGGCACATTGTGGAAAGCTCGCTCCGTGTAGACGGGGCTTAAGATCAGTTTCCATTTTTTAAAGAGATATATACCTGGGGTCTGGAAGGTGTGGAAATGCACTGTGGTCATTGTTGGAGAGAGCCTGCTGTGTGGATGTCATCGTTGGAGACAGAGACTGCTGTGTGGACCATGGATCCAGTGTATTTATACAGCTTCTGGCTTGGAATAGCATCGTTCCTGATATTTACCTACTACTATGTGGGACGTAAGCGTGCTACTCGCAGGAGATGGTGGGTGCACCCTTTACTAATGAAAAGACAGAGGAAGAGATAGTTCCAGACGCTGTACCGGGACCTGAGACGACACCCAGAAAAGTTCTACAGCTACTGCCGGATGTCCATATCCCTGTGTTACGATACCTCTGCACTGGTAACATAACACATCACATGCAGTGCATAGGAATTGCAGGTTAGTCACTAATGTGGAAATACACCAAGACTCAGGCCAGGAATA
This sequence comes from Hyperolius riggenbachi, assembly GCF_040937935.1. NCBI lineage: Eukaryota > Metazoa > Chordata > Amphibia > Anura > Hyperoliidae > Hyperolius > Hyperolius riggenbachi. Next base: position 109,553,066 of record NC_090647.1, on the reverse strand, counting down.
GGGAAAAATAACAAGGTTTATTGCAACATAAATTAAGCACATAGCATCAAACGTACATTAGCTTCATGCACGGAAACCAGGCAAAAATAAGAAGATATGCAACTGCAAAAAGGAAACCATACACAGGACTAGTAATAGTCAGGGATATATATGCACTAAGTGCTCCTTGCATATAGTGAATATGCAAGGCAGCCTTAAGCATATATCACTAGTGTGCACACTAAACCCTGGAACCTGGTTAATATATATACACACAAACTATATACAATATATACATAAACAAGGCGGCTAAAGCAGATATCGACAGGCAACGGATAGTCATACAAGCAGAGTCAAACCAGGAAATCATACAGAGATATAATCGCTTAGGCAAAAGATTAGTCGAGGAAATAGCAAAAGGTCATACACGGCAGGTAACAAGACTGAATCAGGGAAGGCTAGAACTCGGGGATCAGGTCCAGGAAACAGGTTTGAAGAACTAGCACTGAACTGGTCTGCTGAAGCTGGTTAAATGGTGTGCTGGGAGGTCAGGTGACAATGTCCATGTGATCCCAGACCTGCCTTCATTAGCAGTCTGTAACAGAAATGTTTCTGGAAATAGAGACCTCTGCTGGTGGGCAGAGAGCAGTTCAGGCTGCACAATCCCTGAAGAGATTGGTGACATCTGCTGGTGAGACATAGGAAGTCCATCCATAGAGTTCATGATGTTACCAGCAGATGCAGATCGTGACACCCTGTAAGTGTCCATACCTAAACAACCCACCCCCACAACCCCTTTATCCATACCTAAACACCCCACCCAACCCCTTTTTTATAAGCAGTGTGTCGTCAACTTCCGTTTTCCATTTGTTCCTATTAAGCTGCAAAACCTTCCGGATCAGTTCCGCAGGGCACAACCTTCAAGAAAAAAAAGGGTCTGTAGCATTTTTCCGGCCCGGCCGCCGGAACGTAAAGTCCAGAAGGAAACGGAACCGGTGGGGCAGATGGATGTGTACGGACCTATAGGTTATCATTGGATCCAATCTCGTCCGTTACGTTTGTACAGTATATGTTCCAGATCCGGTCTGGAAAAAAATGCAAGTGTGAACCGGGCCTAAGCTGGTCAATTCAACATGATATCGGCCACTTTTCATTGATTGGGCATACTGGAACACATATGATTCTTTCTCGATTCGATAAAATTAATGAATCGATGTATGATGTAGATGTATGGCCACTTTTAGGCAGGGTAATGGTACAGCAGGGGCATTTGAGATTGAGCATATCACCTACTCCAGCGATGTGTCAGTCCTCCGCAGCGGCTGCCTGCCTTCTAAGTCCTGGTTCTCCTGAACGTCATGTGGTTACTTGCGATGTGCAGGAGAGTGAGAAAGGCAGAAAGAGATTGACTGCTGGATGGGACAGACAGTGCTGAAGGAGGTGAGATACCCTATCTCAAATCACTGCTGTGCTTGATCTGTCTAACCTAGACTGGGGAAGCACAGAAAAAGAAGGGGGGGGGGGGGGGGCTAAGAAAAGGTAACCAAGCAATTTAACTGTCTGCTTCCACCAGTCCTATTTTTAACCAAGATGAACCCTCAATGCATGAAACTAAATGTTCACATACAACATACAAAAATATAATCATAGCAGCACAGTAGCTAAGTGATAAGCATTCCTGCCCTACAGCTCTAGAGACCAAAGTTTCATTCTCACCAAAAGGACATTGAGTTTGAATGTTCTGTGTGTTAATGGAGTCTTCCTCCTATTCCAACCCACATATATTTAAACTACACTCATTCCATGACACAATCTATACAAAATGAACTAACAAGACAAGAATGACTGATTAATTGCCATTATTTAAGATCAAGTGGGATCACTTTATCAAGTAGGAAAGACAGAAGATTTAGAGTTAATCAAATCATATTCTTTTTTTTTTTTTGCTTAAACAATCCTTTTACCTGTTTTTACAGGCAGTATAAATATATTAGTTTAAAGGAATACTGAGGTAATGTGACATGATAAGATAGACATGTGTATGTACAGTACCAAGCAAACAAATAACTAGATAGCAGCACTTCCAAATGCAGGTTGCACCCGAATTGACCAACTGCATAGATGTGCAGAGCCCACACACAAGAATATTACACAATTTGCATTCAAAACAGATGCAACAAATGGAGGACGTTAGCTTCCAATAAAGAGTTTGCACGCAGATTGTTCAGTACTAGACTCTTCCACCACGTTGAGGGGTCCTCACTGAAGAGACCTAACCTCTGGTGAGGATTTCAGCCTACAGCCTGAATTTGATAGCACCAGGGCTGTGGAGTCGGAGTCGGAATCGTGGAAATTTTGGGTGCCTGGAGTCGGAAAAAATGCAACGACTCCGACTCCTAATGAATTTAAACTGTAATTAAAATAGAAAATATGATAAATGTTCTATTTCTCAGATAATAGTCATCATAAATAATTTATACATACAGTAATAGCTGTGCTTAGTCCACAAAAATGAAATAAACCAATCAAAATTAGTTATTTGTGCTGCTTCAATAAAGCAGTCCCCGTATTTTTAAAGTCAGGTATACACATCTGATTGTGACTGTATATATGATGTGTACACAGGAATCTCTTATATATACTAAATAACATCTATGCTGTAAGTATAAAGCCTGATGTGTAGCCATGTCACTAATAGAGATGGTCAATGAGATGGAAATAATTCTGCGTTGATTCTGATTTATGCAAATGTACGCACTCTCTTTGCTCATGAAATCAAATCATTTGATATGTTGTTAAAATTTGGTTTGGTGACTATGAATTAAATGGTACCTGAGAAGGATGAAAAGAAAAGTTTTATACATACCTGGGGCTTCCTCAGGCTATTCAGTCCCTCACTGTCCACCTCCACCACCTGGATCTTCTGCTATGAGTCCTGGTAATTCATCCAGTCAGCGCAGTCCAGCCGCATGCTGCTTCCACAGCCAGGAGCGTTCTGCACCTGCGCAACAGTGCTGCGTAGGTGTAGTACGCTCCCGGCAGCGGAGTGTGCATGCGCACTACGCCAGACTGGCTGAAGTACCTGGACTCATAGCAGAAGATCCAGGTGGCGGAGGAGGACAGCGAGGGAATGATTAGCCTGAAGGGGGCTGGAGGAAGCCCCAGGTATGTATAAAACTTTAATTTCATCTATCTCAGGTTTACTTTGTTACACAGTAGTACTATACTCTACATATGCACTCCCCACAGAGCTGCAGGGAATCCACTAAGAATGTTGTGCACATTGAACACAGAGGTGTTGTCTATCACCCATAAATCTGGTTCAGATTGTACATGAAGAATGTGTAATAGAGGAAGAATCTCCTTATTCCCCTGCAGAGTACCTGCACATCACTCTTACATGTACCCACAGTTACACTGCCTAGGGCCTGACAGATGTTCTTTGTTCCAGTCTGTACCTTTTACAAGTACTCTTACCAAGGACTAGTTTAAGTCTATGACTAAAGGGAATAAATATGGCAGTCTCCATATCCTTCTCACTGCAGTTGTCTTTTAAAATTCCTAAGCGTTGGCAGTTAAGAGACAAATTTCATGTTACATACTTTCAATCAACAAGATTGTAATATGCAAATTAGAGGAGTCGGAGTCGAGGAATCCTAAACTGAGGAGTCGGAGTCGGTGGATTTTTGTACCGACTCCACAGCCCTGGATAGCACTGCCATCTGCTCCTGTTGTACAAAAATGTAAGTCTACCTATGGCTAGCTGCATTCAGGTGTATCAGTTTGCATTCAATTGTATCTAGTTTTAGGGTTTAGTGCATAGTGTGCACCTGTTTTGAATTCAGGGTGTGTATTTAAGTCTCTGTGGGGCACTGCACACCTCTATTGGTAATCATTTTAGTTGCAGCCTGAATAGGGGAGAAACCAATTCCTTCGCTACACAAATAACTAGGCTGTGTTCCTCTTTTTCTTTCTCTGCCTGAAAGAGTTAAACACCAGTGTGTATGTTAGTGACATTTTAAGAACAGTCAGACTGTTCAGACTATAGACCTGGTCATACTATACCGTAACCCTCACTGATAAGGAATTAGAGCTATAAAACACTTTCCTGGCTGAAAATGGCTTCTGAGAGCAGGAAAGAGATAAAAACAATAAATAGTTCATAGATTTTAGCGCTGGCATACTTCAATTCATGTGTCACTGAGCAGAGAAAATGAAACAGTAAAAAACGTAAAAAGTAGATTTAAAAATAAAATAAAACTGGGATATCTACAAAAGTAATTTTTAGGAGAAGGAAGATAGATACAAGTGTTTATCTCTTCAGTTTATTTTCACATTATTATTCCTTTAAGACGATTGTATTAAAATGTATACATGTGTGGCCAGCATAAAACATACTGGTAAGCTAAAGGACTCCTCACTGCCCCCCCAATCATCTTCACCATGGTTCAAATGGTCCATAGGTGGTAGGGACAATATATTGTCATCTCCTCTGAGGCTCAGTCGGTGATGTGGATTCTAAAGTTCAGATACAGAGCCAGCATCATATAAAATAATTGCATTGAACAATCTTGATTGATAATACCTTATCACTGCCTATCAGGGACATGTCTGCACTGTCTAGACTAAAATTCATAACTAGATTTACACAAGAATGTAAAGCCCATACATTTCTGTGAGGGTACATCTGCCAGACTTAACACAGCAGCAGCAGTACATTTATTATCTCAATTCATAGGTGAATGGGTTAACGCTGCATGCTCAGTGTCTGCACTAGGGTATTCAGCCTATACACAGAATCCCTGCAAATTTCCCCCCATATACAAACAGCAGCCAGTCAGCTTCTAGCTCCTCCCCACTCCCACCAATCAACACACACTACGCTGGTAAACACCTACTCCTCCCTCAAATGGATTGGTGGGCACATGATGGTTCGGAGAGCTGATTGGAGAATTGTAATCTTGGCACAGGTGTTGCTGGGAGATGTTGGGAGGCAGAGTGATATTTTTTCTGTCAGGCACGAAAGGCAATTTAAAAAAAAAAAAGAAAGAGAGAGAGAAAAAACAAACTTCTTCATTATTTGATGCCCAGCCCTTGTTCTAGTCTGCAGCACATAATTCTTGCCATAAACACAGCAGTACCGCAGTACAGTCTTCCATCCTCTTTATGTATTCTGCTGTTCCTCAGTCCAGCATACAACAGGTCACTCCACACATAACAGAGAAAGTTTCAGGTACTAGATGACCTTGATGTACCTGGTTTCTAAGCCTTATTACTGGAAGCAGCGTTGGGTCTCAACAGCAACCAGCAGTGCTTTGGATTCTAATTTATGCATTTTACATTTTTTTTTGCCATTCATCAGAATACTCTATGATTTTAACTGTTTAATTAGTAGCATAGGCAGCAGATGCACAGCCCAGCACTGTATTTAGAGAGTACACACAGATGGCTTGTGTCAGTTTGGGGCTGCTGTCTGAGACCAGCTAAGCTTATTGCTGTCAAGCACGTGGCTGAGATCACTACTGATCTTAATGACAGTATATTAATAAGGCAGAGGGAACACGTCACTCTGATACAATCCTCACTATTTCAGGGTACCTGAGGGGAGAGGTATATGGAGGCTAAGATATTTATTTCCTTTTATAAAATGCACATTGCCTGGCTGTCTGCTGATCCTCTGGCTCTAATGCTGGGGATACACGGTACGTTTCTGTACCATGTATCGAGCAGCTGATCCGGCCAGCTGATAATATTCAGTTAGTCCGATCACGCTGCTCCACCCCCGCCCGCTCGATCCCCGCCGGCGGACAATGGTAGGGAATCGAGCAGCTGATAAGGAGCGCCGGCAGGGACAAGCAGTAATCGATCCGCGTCCCGGAGCGCCGGCAGGGACAAGCAGTAATCGATCCGCGCGGGGACGCGGCGGGAGTCGATCCGGCGGCTATTCGGCCGCCGGATCGACCCGTGTATTCCCAGCATAATACTTTTAGACACAGCCCCTGAATAAGCATGCAGCTCACGTTTCTGACAAAATAAGCTGCATGCTTGTTTCAGATGTGTGATTCAGGCACTACTGCAGCCAATGAGATCAGCAAGACTGCCAGGCAACTGGTACTGTTTACAATAAAATGAATATGGCAGCCTACATCTTTCTCTCATCACCAGTTCCTTTTAAGCTTCATCTTCTCAATGCCAGGTGAAGAAAGCATTACACAGGATTAGGCATTAAAGTGAACCCGAGGTGAAAATAAACTGAGGAAATAATTGTATTTATCCTCCTACTCTTGAAAATCATTTTATTTACAGAGTAGATGGACTGTTTTGTTGTCTCTGCTCAGTGGCAGCCTATTAAGTGTTCCTGAGTGAACACAGGGCACATGTTCTGTTAGAGTATACTGCAGGAGTCCGCTATTGTTCCTAGCCACATGGCTAATTAATATTCACTGCACAGTAGTGTTGTCCGGATCATGAACCATTAGGATCTTTGATCCTGATCTTTTTTGTGAGTCGAATCATCAGGAAGCTGGGTAAGGGAGGATATGACATCACAATTGGCTTCATACAAGACAAATATGGAACCTGCCATGAGCTGTCAGGAGCATCAATCTCTGCAAATACTATATAAAAATTTTGTGAAATCCAAACGTGGACAGTGAAATGCATATGTAATGTAAGTACAGCCAATATTTAGCTACTGATATATGTGTTTTTTTTTCTCTGAGACCCTATACCTAACAGCTCCTCTTTAAGGCAGGGGTGTATCTGGGTTATATAGAGCTTATGGCAAACATTTAAATTGCCAGGCCAGAGCCCCCTTCCCCTCTAAAAACAGCATCCTTTCTCACATACATGTGTTACGGTTGCCTGTGTTTTGTGGCTAGGGATATTGCTGAGTAGCCTTGTTCACTAGATAACCAAATTACCAGTAATCTGATCTGAGGTCTGAGTGACCGGGAGGCACAGGGGCAGGCATAGTGGCGCAGCACAGGAGCAGGCATGGCGCCCATGGCACAAGCCATGCCTGCACCCCTTTAGATACACCTTTGCATTAAGGAACAACAAACTCTTCCAGGGAAAACTTGCTTTTCCGTTGCTAGTATAGCAGTAACTCTCCAAATCCCTTCTGGAAGTGCACTTAAACTTAGGACAAGATGTAAGTAATATTTTAAAGCAGATTAAAAGCAAAGTAATAATGTGTTTAAAATGAAAGGCAAAAACTGGTATAACTTGAAGGATATTTTTGTCTATGGAATCGTGGAATTTAGAGTACTGCTAAATGTAAATTGAAGAAACTATGACTATTTCTGCACTGACCTGCCTCTCTTACTGCCTGTACCCTCTTCAGGTTATTTTGTATCAGGGCTCTACCAAAAGTCTAAATAAATACAAGTTTCAATCTAATGACACTTTACAGCCTATAGTAAGGGCTTGTTCACACTAAGAGTGCCAGTGCAATATTGCTCTCTATATGAGATTGTTCTCACATGAGCGATGAGCTTTCTATTAAATTGCAAACGCGGCTCCTGCACCATTTTCTGAGTGCTTGCGATTCAATAGAAAGTATAGGGAAATCGCAAAGTGCTTGAAAAAGCTATTTGAAATGCGATTTCCCGAGAGCTTATATGAATAAATACATTGTATTTATTCAAAAAGTTCACTTCCTGACTAGTGTCAGGAAGTGAAAAAAAAATCGCTCCACAAAAGGGCTTATAAAAGCCCTTTTCTAAGTGAAAATTGCTGGGAAAAGCTATAACAAAATCACTCTATAAATCGATCAGCGCTTGTGATAGCGCTGGCGATTTATAATGTGAACAAGGCCTCAGTGTACATAATGTGCTAAACTGGCCTTAAAGCAGCAGGGGCAGCTATACTATCCCAGGAAAAAAACCACATATATAAGTGGATAACTCCTTGTTCTACTTACATAACAGATGTACTGAACTGTCCATGTTTTGATCTCAGTGAATTCTAAATAGTAAATAAAGAAAATTTTGTTCCTAGTATTTTCCATCTTGATTCCCTCTGACTGAAGCCAATCCAGTTGTCATATCCTCCCTTACTTTTTTTTCTCCTAGAAGCTGCACTGTTGTTGCTAGCTTGCTTTGTAAACACATGTGACAGCAGCTCACTGAACTGCCCTCAGGCAATCAGTGTGGAGCAGAAATGTGGGAGGGGTTATGACAAGCTTCCTTCTTGTTGGCAATGGCAAAAATAGAATCAGGCTGACCGAGATAACATTTATTACAGCAGAAACATTTCTGAATAGGTTGGAGCGCTTGCAATGCAGGGTAAGGTTGCAGGCTGCATATTAAACACAGAGCAGTGGGTAAATGGAATTTGAATTTGTGGGTAACAATCCCTTTTTAAAGCCCATCAGGACATTGTGAGGGTAGGTTCCCCTGCTTCAATAAGACAATTTCACTATACTGTAGCAAATCCCACAGAATTACATGGAATGATGATGGCAGTTGCTATTGCTTAATTTGTTCTGAAAAGTACTAGTTTCCTTGCTGTCATGGTGATCCTCTGCCTTTGATATTTACGCTGACCCAGAATGAGCATGCAGATCATGTTTTCCTAGGTGTCTTTCACAGGAAGGGGTGTCTACAGCATCTAAAGGGGGTTCCTTCTGGCTGCCGATAGGCAATGTTAGTAAGCCCACAGGTGTTAGTGCTTGACACAAGGTGTAGTTACCTAGCAGCAAGAAACAGCCTTATGTCTGATTTGAGTGTGGCCGCACTCAGGTGGGTCACCATGAGAATGACGCCTCTCTGCTGCCTGTTTGAGCTTTAGCAACCCTGCGGCATGTTCATGGGAGCACCGCCTTCAGCTGATTATGTAAACAGGGTCTTACTCTACCCTCTTTTACTGACTCTTGGGCAACTTCCTCATGTCTCCATTTCCATGTGGAGCTCTGCTTCTCTTCATAGTAGCCACTATTGTTGGTGTTCGTATTTGGGAGATTGAATTCGGAACACCACACTTCAGCACCCAAAGAAGTGGACAGGGTCATGGGGAGTTCATATAGTTCGCAAGTAAGTGAACACCTTGTGTCCTCTTCTTCGGGTGCTGAAGTGTGAGAGAATTCGGGTTTCCAAATTCAATTTCCTGAATTCGAACAGTAACACTGTCACCCTTTCAGCGGATGTTACATATGGAAATGGAGGCTGCACATGGAATGAGAGGGCAGCTGTTGCAAGGGCAGCCACAAGAAAGCTCCCCTAGAGAAGAAAAAGTATACATCTTTAAGAATCTGTGCCCTGTGCAACATTCCAGTTCTCCCACAATTCTAACTATTGCAGAATATAAATGCTGGTGGGATTCAGGCACACTTTTATGATGAGAGTTTATTCTTGAGCTGGGGTAATGGAAGAAGACATTTTTGTGCACTGAACCACCCTGTCTCACAAAACAAGAATCATAATTTCTACGAGCCGTCACTCTTGGATTGTGCATGCCGTTGGATTTAGCACTGAAATTGGTTTTGCATGATTGCTTGCCGGTAATGTAAGTGACTGCAACCCTGCTCCTTGCATTTAAGAAGCCATACAAATGTTTGCAGAATTCTGCCAGACACTATATGGATTCTGCTTAACCGACACTGAATGTAAACTCCTATTCCACATGTTTCACTCTCATACTTTATTCCTGCCCACCCCTCGCCATAATACTGCAGTTTTGAATTCTGCCCTACAACACTCTCGTGTCCAATAAGACTGCTGTGCTCATTGCTGTCCTGGTTCTGTAGATGGGGTGTGAGCAATAACTCTCACAATCAGAACACCACACACACACCCCCACCTGACCTATACTGCTGACGCAAGCACTCAACTCCTAAACGCAAATAAGGATGTAAAGACTGGCTCTAAATTTGCTAGGAGTGCAGCTGCTGGGACAGCAAATAAAATGGGCCAGCAAATCACTGCACAGGAATCCATACGTGTGTCTAGTAAATATATACTGTATTTAAAAAAAAAGGCCAAAAGATGTAAACACTGCAGATTACTGCCGGTCTGGGGGACGAGGCTAATTTCAACCCATACCTGAATAAAAGGTCAATTTCACGTTCAGAAGAAAATGGCTGTACACATATATTTGTGATGCTACATAAGTAGTTTGCAGTTTAATGGTCTTAAAATGTGTATTTCCATGTCGGTCTGCAACAGGCTGAGAATTTACAGAATGTAAATACTCCAAACACTTAGTTGCATGTGACCTAATGCACAACTGCTGCACTGGCCATCGATTTGAATGGCTTGATTCAAAAATCGCACATTGTTCATGTTTCACATTCTCATTCTTTGCCATGATTTAGGTTGGGAATACATTTGCAGATGTGATCTCGCTGAAGTTTTCAAGGTTTGAGATGCTCTGTGTTCATGCCTTCCCCATGCAATTTTTCCACGGTCCTTCACCTTTTTTTTTTTTTTTTTAAATGCGAGCACCAAGGACCTGCGATTTTCAAGCTGACCATTCAAACCAATGGCTAGTGTGTAGGTGTGTGTTTTGCCGCATAAGTGTGCTCCTAGCCTTGAAACTGGACAGCACTTTTTCCCGCATGACGTACACGTTTCCGATTGATGTGTATTCGCCACAATCTAAAAAAAATGTAGAACAACCTAAAAGCTAACGTAAAAATCATGTCTGCAAATGTGCTCCCATCCTTATTAGCATCCTTGGCAACTAACTCTACTCTTTTTAATACTATTGCCACAAGACTGCCCAGAATCTCCCACCTCTCTGCAAGAGTGATTCGCCGCACAAGGCAGGAGCCTTTGTTACACAGTGGAATGCTCACGATTTATATGCACATAAAGCAAATGTATCAAGCTGAAATAAGTTTCCCATGAACCCTTTTAATGATATAGAGCAGGACTGGCAGCATTGCATTTTTCTCAACAAGTGCGGAATTTCCCTTTAACAGACCTTCCCAAGATAAGACTCTAATCTGGTTAGTGTATAGAAGCAAATCTTCAGTCTGGACCCAGTTCATCCGTCTGGATTCCATCCCACTAGTCAGATTTAGTCATCTACTGTCTAGTTTTTAGAGTACTATTTGGTCTTCAGAAAATATGGGTCAAGGGGGTAGAAATAGTGAACAGATGAAATCAGAGCTTACAGTAATCTGGCTCTAGTAACACGCGTATTGGTGGAGCATAAACTCCAGACATAAACTCCAGGCATTGTCCTTAGTAGACCATGTCATAGCCTAGTAAGCTGGACGTTACATGTTACATGGACATAAGCGTTACATTCTTGTGACCACTGAGGCTCCTGCAGCTTTATGTGAAAAATGCACTTGGCCTGAAGCTGATGAGCTGAAAATATCAACAGTAAGCTGTTCAGCAGAGCATCAGGCCGATAGTTACGCCAGTGCCACACGGTGCGGCTACACAGAGGAGTAAGGAGGACCTGTCCAGCTGCCGGAATGAGGTAAAGCATGAAGCTCCGCTGCAGCGGCTCTGTAAAATCTGAAGGCGGTCTAGCAAATTTTGTGCTGCTGATGGGGGTGGGGGTTGGCGTCATATGCAAGTTACGCCCCAGAAAGTTGGATAATTACCTCAGTAGAGAGAAGCCACTGGTTAATCCTTATTCACCCCACCAATACTCACAGGGATCCTCTTCTTCGTGGCCGCGCTCCAGTCCATGTACCAATGTGGCTGCAAGGCGCAGTTGCAGTTGCAAGTACGGCCTGTGCCTGCGTAGTACCTCAAAACTACTCATGCGCAGTAGCGCCTGCACAGTGCAGCCACACTTGTACACGGTCAGCGCGGCTGCACACACCTATTCCCCAAAGCTCTTGTCAAATGGGTTTGGAGGGTCCCCACACTGGATCGGGGCGGTCAAGGAGGATGGGGGAAGCCTTTGGATTATCAGAGGCTTCCCTCTACTTAGGTAAGTATCTAACTTTGACCTTTTTCTCTCACAGGTACAATTTAAATTACTGCCCTGCTTATTTATACCTGCTAGCATAAAATTATACTTCTAAATTTGGCAATGAACGAAAGGATTAGTGTGAAGTACGAAGATGCGTTTATGGTCTTGCAGTGGTGTGGGGGGTGGCTGACAGAGTGGCAGGGCTTGTGTGTTTTACCAATATATCGAAAAAGTCTCCTTTCTTATCTCAGAAACTTGGAGATATGTTATCACAATAACACACCTGGAGAAAGCATGCAGCTAGAGGTATCACAGAGGAGTCTGAACATCTGATCACAATAATAATTAAAGGACAACTGAACTGAAAGGGATATGGAGGCTGCCATATTGATTTCCTGTTAAACAATACCAGTTGCCTGGCAGCCCTGCTGATCTATTTGGCTGCAGTAGTGTCTAAGTCACACCAGAAACAAGCATGCAGCTAATCTCGTCAGATCTGATGTCAGAAACTCCCGATCTGCTGCATGCTTGTTCAGGACATACGACTTAAAGTATTAGAGGCTGAGGATCAGCAGGACAGCCAGGCAATCTGCATTGCTTAAAAGGATATAAATATGGCAGCCCCATATCCCTCTCACTTCAGTTGTCCTTTAAAGGGATACTGTAGGGGGGTCGGGGGAAAATGAGCTGAACTTACCCGGGGCTTCTAATGGTCCCCCGCAGACATCCTGTGCCCGCGCAGCCGCTCACCGATGCTCCGGCCCCGCCTCCGGTTCACTTCTGGAATTTCTGACTTTAAAGTCAGATAACCACTGCGCCTGCGTTGCCGTGTCCTCGATCCCGCTGATGTCATCAAGAGTGCACAGCGCAGTCCCAGTATGGTCTGTGTCTGCGCAGTACACTCCTGGTGACATCAGCGGGAGCGAGGACACGGGCGTGCAGGCGCAGTGGTTTTCTGACTTTAAAGTCAGAAATTCCAGAAGTGAACCGGAGGCGGGGCCGGAGCATTGGGGAGTGGCTGCGCCAACACAGGATGTCTGCGGGGGACAATTAGAAGCCCCGGGTAAGTTCAGCTCATTTTCTCCCGACCCCCCTACAGTATCCCTTTAAGGAAGCTTGTCGAAGCAGAGGATTAACACAACAGACATGCAATCTCACCTTTTAGAATTTTCTCACTTTAAAACCTCGATGGACGTATGTCTTTTTTCAACCTAAATAACTATGTATGAAGCTATGTAACCTAGAGAAATAGGAATACGTGCTACATCTGTGTCCTGTTCTAGATCCATGGCATTTCCAGGGACAAGTGTCTGCAAAGGACAAACCTCATTATGACTCTCCAGAAATTAGTGTCAGCTCTGTGCCCTGTGCTGTGGCCATTCCTCTGATATTGTTGGTGCAGAGTGTGAGCTGATGATGCAGCTCTGTGTTATTCCCAAATAAGGAACACAGAAGAAGCTTACATTTCATTTCTAGCAAACATGCTTCTTCCTGTCTCACTGAAAAGACAGTGCTCTGCCTTCCAACATCTCCCAGCAACACCTGTGCCCAGCCTCATTTCCACCAATCACCACACAGTTCCCCTATGCCCACCAATAGCAAAGTGCTAACATTGGCTGTGACACAGTCTGATTCCCTGTTATTGGAGGGTGCGGTGGAAAGCTGAAAGCTGATTGGAGCTTTACTGTGCAGGGAGGAATTTAGCAGAGTTTCTCTTTGAGGAGAACTAGGATGAGCAGCAGTCAGAGCACCCAAACATTATAAATAAAAGATGCTTGCCAGCCGCCTGCCTCCCCCTGGGCTGACCTCAAAGTGACAAGACTATGGACAGGGTGTCACTCCTTGCCTCTCAACAACCTTCTGTAACATGAGTTGTGGCCACTCTCCAATAAGAACTTATAAGAGACTTTTGAACAACCAATCAAAACCTGTGGCTATCTTTATCCCAGCCAATCAGAGGACACGGCCAGGCAGCACCGCACACTTATCGAAATGATTTGGGACCATTATTGGAACGCTGGTAAGGAGCTGGAGTGGGGGGAAGGAACAGACGCATTAAGTGGTGCGATGTTATAAAGGGGGGGTGCAAATCTCTGAGAGGACACGTGCATGAAGATACCAGCATGCTGTGTCAGCAGCCTGGCACATCTGCATTTGTGACAGCATATGATAGGGCTGAGAGTGCAGCTTAGGCAGCATAGAATAAGCTATATGAAGTCCTGCAGTGCAGCCTGTGTGAGTGCATTTCTTCCTGCACAGCAGTCAGGAGTTGCTTGTAGCTGTGTGTGAGAGTCACAGCATGTGCGGGATCTGTGTCTGAGAGCATAATGCCAAGTAAAGCCTGCAGCTTTGTGTCTGGCTGTGAACATTGTACAGATGCATCCACATAGGGTGTAATGTCTGTTGTATGGGGCTGGTAACTTCACCAAGCCATCGATCACACTGGCAAGACATCTGGTAATAATATCAGACAGAAGCACCAAACAGTCGTCAGAAAAAGGCATAATCATTTATCCTCTTTCCATAAGCCCTTTATATGCAATAATCAGGCAAGCTTCACATATACAGGGTACAGACAATATTATGCTCTTTTACAGCACTGACATTTTCCATGGTGCTTTACAGATTACACTGAATAATTCACTCGCCTCACAGGAGCTCACAATCTAATAGCCCTACCAAATTCTAAGCCTAATTTAAGGGAAAGGCAATCATGATTAGTGATGTAAATGTATTTATTTAACGTGCCCTTAGGTAATCCATTCCCAACACAAGAAGAACATACAAACTCCAGGCAGATTGTCTTGTACTGTTAACTTTTCTATTGTTTGTTTTGCATGGTTATATCTTGTGTTCTGTTGTACAGCACCACAGAAGATGCTGGCGCTAGATAAATCAATAATAATAATACTCCGCTCTCTAGCACTGCAAGGTAAGAGTACTAACCACTTAACCATTCTGCTGCCTATTAGTTCTGCAAGGTGAGAGTACTGACCACTTAACAATTCTGCTGCCTACTAGTTCTGCAAGGTGAGAGTACTAGCCACCTAACCATTCTGCTGCCTATCAGTTCTGCAAGGTAAGAGTACAAACCACTTAACCATTCTGCTGCCTACTAGTTCTGCAAGGTGAGAGTACTAACCACTTAACCATTCTGCTGCCAACTAGTTCTGCAAGGTGAGAGTACTAACCACTTAACCATTCTGCAGCCTACTAGTTCTGCAAGGTGAGAGTACTAACCACTTAACCATTCTGCTGCCTACTAGTTCTGCAAGGTGAGAGTACTAACCACTTAACCATTCTGCTGCCTACTAGTTCTGCAAGGTGAGAGTACTAACCACTTAACCATTCTGCTGCCTACTAGTTATGCAAGGTGAAAGTACTAACCACTTAACCTTTATGCTACGTTCTGCTTCTGCAAGGTGAGAGAGAGAACTGATCACTTAACAATTATGCTACCTACTAGTTCAACAAGGTGAGAGTACTAACCACTTAACCATTCTGCTGCCTACTAGTTCTGCAAGGTGAGAGTAATAACCACTTAACCATCTTGTTGCCTAGTAGTTTTTCAAGGTGAGAGTGATAAGCACTTAGCCACTTACAAACAGCCAATAACGTATAAGCAAACATAAATAAGGATCAGCATTGTAATCAAGCATATCAGCACAATTGATCACGCACTATACTCTAGAACTTTATTTTGACAAGTCACTGTTTTTTAGATCTACATGGAATAGAGTTAGCGGAGCTGAAACAGAACTTTGCACAGAGCTAATCAGCTTTCAGAGCTTACGCTTAATTGAACAGTTAATGAATCATTCGCTTCTGAATCTGATTAGCCTGTTGCAGTTTGAGTTTGGCCCCAATTCCGGTTTATATGGGTAAAAGAAAAAAAATACTGATTTGTTGAACTAAAACCTCATCTTTACCAAACACTGCAACCACTATGGCTCCAGCCATTGCACAACTGCAGGTTTAGCATCCTATGTCAGCTCCTTGTTGAGACTAGTACTGTACTTCTACAGATAGCAATGTACAAGTTGCCTTTCACTGTTACGCAGATGGATGTTTTGAGCTTTTCATCTTGTAATGTGCAACTTAAATACAACAGTGCATAAAAGCTGTATGTGTAATAATCACAAGATACAGACCAACAAAACCAAACCTTCAGTCACATGTGCATACTGCTGGACAGGAAGTACATCATCAGAAAAGCTGCATCTGCACATGTGCACCGTACCGTTAATGGGCCAAAAATCCAAAATGTTCACGTTACCAATGACTTTTATTGCTTCCATTGCTACAAGCGGTGATGCGCTGCAGATTCTGCGCCAATTGGAGCACTAACATCGCATCACAGGAAGTGAGTCATGTTCGTATCACTCCGGGACCCGGTAACGAAGAGTGAAAAGACTTAGGACGGCGGCGTGGGAGCGATCCATGCGCATGGGGCTGGAGGAAGCCCACATTTCTATAGAACTTTTACCCAACAACATTAAAATGCTTTTCAGAGGTCTCTCAGCACAGCCCGAGTGAAAAAAATAGCTTTGTTTACCCAGCTAAATGTAACAATTGTGTCGGCATCAGGGGTAGGGGAGGCAGAGCTGTACTATGTAGCTAGGTTACACTTCTCCCTGGCTGTAAACTGTTTACTTTAGACTACGTGGCAGAGAGAGACACACACAGACAGACATGCATACAGAGCTGCAGGTGATGATTATTTAAACACATTTGAAGCTATATTTCTCATTATTATCAATCTGAACTCATTTAACTCACAGTTTTACTGCTAGTGAGGACTGTTTCTGTATGCTGGATGACCCGGGCACAGTCCTCCATAGTAATGCCCACAGTGACTCTTCTGTCATTTTTTCATTACAGAAATTAAAAGATAGAAAAAAAAAACCTTGTATTGCTATTTGCTAGTAATTACTGGAAATATATGTGGCATTTAGAATTTTAGCTAACTTTGATAGTTATCCTTTAGAGTCCATTGCATCCATTGCTGCATTAGGAAAGGGTGACACAATGTAACACGGTAAGTGTAAAAGAGGCCTCAATTTTTTATGAAAGCTTACATCCATTCCATTGAAAATATTGACTAGCATATGGCAACCTTACATTAGAAAAGCTGTCAATCTGTTCAGAGCAGCCAGTCAGATCCTATTTGTCCGTTTTCAAGTGCAGCAACAGAAAATGAGGGCGCATGTTAGTATATATGATTTCAACAAAAGCCTTCATCATTATTATTATCTAGTATTTATATAGCGTGGACATCTTCCGCAATGCTTTACAGACCCATTCTCTTCATTTATTAAATTAATGTAATTATAACTTTATAGGCGAAGAAGAGGATCTTGTAAATCTGTATTATAGGCTGTATCTATCAGCTTTTACTAGTTGACCACTGAGGGTTTTTTCCCCTTATGGACCAGAGCAATTTTCACATTTTAATTTCACTTGCCTATAACTTAATCACTACTTATCACATCTATATCTAGTTTTTCTTGCCACCATTTAGGCTTTCTTTGGGTGGTACATTTTGCTAAGAATTAGTATATTCTAAATGCATTTTACCAGGAATTATAAGAAAAAATGTGGGGGGGGGGGGAAATCAATATTTCTCCGTTTTGGGTCACTATAGTTTTAAAATAAGATGTGCTACTGTGGATAAAAGCCACACATCTACATCCTAGTAGGCATAAGCAGGCATAAACTGTGTAGATTTCAACTCGCATGCTCTGGAAGTGGTTAAGCAGGGGAGGGGCATAGTTTGTTATTACAGTAGTTATCACTATTTATAGCACATGCAGAGGTGTTTATTACCAGCATTCCACCAATGAGGCGCAAGTACAGAGGTTCAATGAGGTCACTCTTGACTGGCCGTTTGCGGTTGCGACCTGTCCTGAGCCTCTGCATCCCCTATTGCTATGCCTCAGTCAGGACACATCATTAAAGTTCTAATGATGTCCACAAAAACAAGACTCAAGAAGTAACCAAAAATTGTATTGCTGCCCCTCTTACAACCTAGACAAAATTCTACCACTTACATATGGTAAACAAAGCTGTGTCTATACAGTATGTTGAAGCTTGAGCCTTTGTGTCTCGTGCCGCAGTGGGACTACATTCACTTCTCATCATCAGAATACTTCACCATCATATCCCCATTTGTAGGTAAGAACACAGCACTAGCAGTCAGAGTATCTCCATCCAGTAGAAGCAGCAGATTAATGTATGACAGGCTGGCCTTGCCAAGAAGACATTACCAGCAGACAAGCTTATTTAATTAGGGGAATTATACTGAAACATTGATCATTCTAAAACCGTATCATATTGACCAGCGTGCAATGATTCTAAAGAATCAACACTCCTCTATTCTGCTTGTCCAGCATTTCACAGCGGTCTGCTATATATCAGTTTTATAGCACAGAGTGTGTGTATGGAGGGGGGGGGGGGGGGGTCATTAACCTGTATATGATGCAAAGATCTCTTATTCCTGGTTTGCAGAAAATATTTTATATGTAAAGTGTATGTTTGGGAACCCCTTTGAAAGCAGACCCAAACCAAACATTTTTTTTAATTCAAAATATTTAGTTGCACCACTCTGACACATACAAAAATATATAAACACACATTCAAGCCTATGAGCATTTCAGTGCATGCTTTTCACCCTTCTCTTTTGATAACTAGGGTTATACAGGTGGCAGCCATTAGCAAAGGAGGAACCTTTGCTGGACACCTCCTACTCCACCAGTTTGCCGGATTCTGTCCCGGCAATATGAAAGGAAGGGAGGGGTTCCTCCAATAAATAAAAAATATTTTATATTTGTCATCATGCAGCTGAAAAAAGGCTGCTATTTATTATTATAATTTAGAAAATAGATTTTATTTACGAAATCTTGTATTTTTAATTTGGGTCCACTTTAAGGAGGCCATGGACCTTGGGTATTCATGTTTATTGACTATTGGTTTTTGGTGCACAAAATCCAACACCATGAATTTCTAGGGGTTTTGTCACCAAACAGCATCAGCTATTTGGCGGCCACTAATGGTTACATTTTTAGCAAATTTTGATAAATAATTGATAGATAATTTTGATCGGATTGGCAGAAAATAAACTCAGTTTTATTCCCAATCAACTGTGAACGATTCTTAAAATTGATCGTTCGACTGCTATTTTGTCGATCGGAAAAATGATTTTTATTTGTTGTTTGTGATGAATAGGAAGTACAGGTTGGTTTCGTTGATGGTAAAATAATCGATGTATTACGACATGGTATTTCTGATTGCATTTATCTGATTGCTCAAATGAGTCTTAACTAAAAATTGGACTGTTAAGGTGCCCACAGATTACTCAATTTGGGGGCCAATCGACCATCTGATTCAAAAATTATAATCAAATCGGATGAAAATCGTTGCTGCCAAGAGCATGTCTGAACGACGATGCAATCAATTTCAGGATAAAATTGGTTGCAAGTAAATGATCGGACATGCTGGAAAATCTTGGACCGACATCGATGTGATTGATTGGGTGCACAGCGGTAACGCTAACGATGAATGCGACGGAAACCCCCAGCCTCATACTTCCGCAATTGGCGGCGATTTAGCACATGGGGCACATATGTGACATCACCTATTCAATAAGAAGTCCTTGGAAAAGACTCCCTAAGGGCTGGAACCCACAGGAGCGCTTTTGGCAGCGTTTTGGCAGCACTGCGATACGCTAGCAGTTTGCCAAAACGCTGGGCTAATGTTAATGGATGGGGCAACTTCCACAGGAGCGTTTGCGTTTCCCAGAAACGCAAACGCAGGACCTGCAGCATTTTGGGAGCGTTAGCGCTTCAATGTAAAGTATTGAAACGCTAGCAGAAACGCTCAGCAAAACCTAAACTGAGCGGTTTTGCTAGCGTTTTGCGGTTCAGCACACTGTAACAAAATTAAAAATAATTCACAGGACCAATCAGGATAAAAACGCAAAACGCAAAACGCTACGCACCCGCTGGGCAAAAAAATACAATGTTGCAAAACACGACCAAAAACGCGCATGAATCTGCTTGCAAACCGCTCAGACAAAACGCTAGCGGTTGCGTTTTGCGTTTGCTGATTTCAGTGGGTTCCAGGCCTAACACTGCTACTGCCTGCTGAACACGCCCTAGTGGCTGCAGCTCTGGCGCTTTGAGTCCGCCTTGAAATCCCCGCCCCCAGTGTGAAATTGGGCCCTGGCATTTGTTTTTCTTTGTAAACCATAGGTGCAAAGGATGCTGGGGAATTGATGTCATAACTCCACCCCTCATGTCTATGTTATCAAATCTAGGCAGGCAGACAGACATCTGAAATAAGAATTATAGCAAACAGATATGATAATACTGGCTACAGCAGTTTTCCTGTCTCTTCTCTCTCCCACACACTGTGAAAAGAGAAATAATTTGATCCGGGCAGGCAGAGAGCAGGGGAGGGAACCTGGCTGGAAGGGAGGACACCATGCTGAGGGTAGATTTCAGAAATAAGGAAATGCTACTACAGATATAGATGTGTGTCTGTTCTATCCACTACGATGTACCAG
Source organism: Hyperolius riggenbachi (assembly GCF_040937935.1). Classification (NCBI taxonomy): domain Eukaryota; kingdom Metazoa; phylum Chordata; class Amphibia; order Anura; family Hyperoliidae; genus Hyperolius; species Hyperolius riggenbachi. Next base: position 109,532,647 of record NC_090647.1, on the reverse strand, counting down.
ATCTAAACTTTATATGCTCATCTAACTGTACACAGTTCATAGACTGCATATATGTATAGCCATTCAGACCTTTTTTGGCTAGAGGTGGTGTTTAAATAGTCCAGGTAAGGTTTGCTTTAAAGCAGACCTGAAAATATATATATATATATATATATATATATATATATATATATATATATATATATATATATATATGAGTTTCACTTACCTTACCTGTCAGTCACCTGTAGCCGGCCTGTGCCCCTGAAGTTACCAAACGATACTCCGTTTCCCCGCCACGGCTCACTTTCCCTTCTGGCAAATGCTGTCCACTGCGCCTGCACTGCCCTGGCCGCGTGTCCTTGTTCACGCTCCCATCACCAGGGGCGTACTGAGATTTTCTCATACTACTCCTGCGCTCCTGGCCATGGGAGCACGTACGAGGATGCGCGCGGCTAGGGCCATGCAGGCACAGTGGATGTCGACTTAGATCTCGGCGTAAAGAAAAGTGAGCCGTTGCGGGGAAACGGAGAATCGTCTGGAAATGGCATGGGCACAGGGCGGCTGCAGGGGGCTGGCAGAAGCCCCAGGTAAGCGAAACTGTTTTTTTTGTATATGTATTTTTAGGTCCTCTAATCATTAGGAATGCCTAGCATTGAATTACCCTCACAGCTACTTGATAAGCCTAATATCAAAGAGGTCAATGAGATACAATTAATTTTGGCTTGCGATGCTGACCAAGTCAGCCAATAATGAATGCTATAAAAGCAATGGATAAGTTGTGCTGTATTTGCATAACACGCGCTAAGCTTTACATGCGCTGTCTACGCAATGTAACATGAGTGAATACACCATCCATTGTAGCTTGTTTATTTTATACATTTACATGGTGCTGACGCATTTATTGACCACCATGTCTTGTGTTTCTACCCACAAGATCCTGCAGGCTAACCTGGTACAGAAACATTATTTTTGTATTGCTGGCTATTGCTGCCATCCTGGATGTTTATGGTTAGATTTAATATTTTTCTTGGAGTACTTAAGTTGGCTTCATACCAGAAGATCTGACCTTTGGCTCAAACCATTTTTATGCCTAGATGGCCTATGAAGATCTCACTGTGCTGTAGATCTTGACTGGCAGCAGAATTTGTTATTTTTGACTGCAATAAATACATCTGCAGCCATCCATAACAATCTTTTCAATGTTACCGGAAGAAAGGGAAAACACATTCAGAGCTGTTGGCAGTATGTGTCATTTATGCAGAAATGCTAACAGTGACAGTAAGATCAGATGGCTTTTTAATTAAGAAGCACTGTGTCTATTTCCTTGCTGTTACACTGCAGAGCACTAGATCTGTAGGCCCAGTCCAAGACCTGCTTGTGCTATAGAGAGGGAGGGGAAAGAGCACTGAGCAGGCACTGGCAATGCTGCACACAAAGGGGGAAGGTGATATCAACTAAATGAGGTATTCCACTGTGCTCTGATCATGCTGTGCTGCTGGTGGTGTTGGTACAGACATGAGTATCATCTTTTTAAAGGAGAACTATAGTGAGAGGTATATGGAGGCTGCCATATTGATTTTCTTTTAAGCAATACCAGTTGCCTGGCAGCCCTGCTGAGCGATTTGCCTGCAGTAGTGTCTGAATCACACCAGAAACAAGCATGCAGCTAATCTTGTCAGATCTGACAAAAATGTCAGAAACACCTGATCGGCTGCATGCTTGTTCAGGGTCTATGGCTAGTACTATTAGAGACAAAGGATCAGCATAACAGCCAGGCAACTGGTATTGCTTAAAAGGAAATAAATATGGCAGCCACCATATACCTCTCACTATAGTTCTCCTTTAAAGTGGACCTGAACCCTTGCACAGGTCAGAAGGAAAACATAGAGAAATGCACCCTGTATGTATTTTGAGAGTTTTGAGAGTTTAGCTCGTCCAATTCCCCTTCATCTGTGAGTTAATCACAACTGTAATTTCCTCTCTCAGCTGTGTCAGCTGGCTGCCTTGGCAGAGCAGCAAATTTGTAAATACAGGATGTTAACCCTATGTCTGCTTCCATGAAAAGCAAGAAGTAGACACACTGCAGATTTATTGCAGGATTTGTATCAGCTGTAACAAAGAAATGTTTTTTCTTTTAAGGTTATTATGCTGTTGCTTATCTTTTAGAGCAGATAGGAAGTTCTGAGTTCAGGTCCGCTTTAATGTCAGAAAAACAGCCACATTGTATAACTGTCATCTCGCGGCTAAGGAAGTCACTTGACAAGCGGCCTACTGGGCCAATCAGAGTGCGGGGATCACATCCTTCATAGTGATTGGACCCGAAAGGGGCTCAGGGTGGGAGGAGAGGAGCACTCCTTATTTGCTGGAAGGAGGTTTAAGTTTATAGCGTTCGCTATGCTGCACTACCTGCAGCATAGTGTGTGCTCCTGTGTATATGCGCGCTATGTGGCTAATAGCGCGCGTAGCGTGCAGCGCATTACATTTACAGAACGCTGTGGAAATAGCACAAGTAACAGGAGGTTACTCGCGCTATTTCCTTTAGTGAATCAGCCCCATGGTTTGCCTGCTTGGCCCAATAAACGCATCTGATAAAATGGATTTGAAAGTTGCTTCTGGAAATCGGAATCGCAATCACTAAAAAAATCAAAGACCCACTACAGAGTAATCCACCTTTCCTTATATCTAGCTAGAAAACGTCAGTGCTCCCCCAAATAGATGTCATTTTGTCCAGGAAAAGCCATATACAAGATTAAAAGGAACCGGAATTGAGTGGGATATGGAGGCTGCCATCTTCACCACTTATTAGCAATGGCAGCTGCCATGCTGTAATTTGGGATTTAGTTGTTTTTCAGTTACACACCTGCAATAAGCATGCCGACAGTGGAATCAGACCAGAGTCAAATCCCTCGATCTGCATGTTCATTCTGGGCCAGCGAGTTCTAGTATTAGAAGCAGAGCATCAGCACAGAAGTCAGGTGACCACACCTTTGCGTCGGCACTGCGGCTGTCATGTGCATACCGCCTTCCCTCCGCTCAGTGATATATTCCCTACTGGGCAGGAAGTACATCATTAGGATTCCCATCAGTCCATGCATGAGTGTCGCATCGCACCACACTCCTGTGGTACTTACTGCAATGCCTAACGACTTGAATTGCTGCATAATGGGTGCGCTCGGCACGGATCATGTGGCAACACGATGCAGCCTTTGCGGCCGGCGCACTGCGTCACATCGCATGAAGTATGCAAGTCTCCATAGACTTGCATGGTCCTTGCGGTGGAGATGTAGTGCACTAGTGCAGAAAAGACCTTCAAAGAAAACATCTCAGGGTGGATGGAAAGCATCCTGAAACCTCTGGTCTGTAAAGAAAAAATAGTCAAATACCTTTTTTTTGCCAATAAGGATGTTGAATCTTTGTATACAAACATCCCTCATGGTGATGATATTGTAGCCTGTCTAAAATATCTTCAGGGTCTGGATGTGCCTGAAGGCCCAGTTGCTGGATTGATAAAATTCAATCTTACCCATTATTACTTTGTTTTTGGACAAGACCTTTATTCACAGCGGATGGGAGTGGCAATAGGATCCACAATTACAATTTTCTCATTTTGTCTGCAAGTGAAGAGGACCTCAATATAAAACGTGCACAGGGGACCCACTACTCTATAGCTGCTCCAGTGCTTGCCTCTAGAGCACAGGTGTCAAACACAAGGCCCGTGGGCTGAATGCGGCCCTCCTTGCCATTTTATGTGGCCCTCCAGAGCTTCAAATGTACATCACTATAAGGCCTCGTTCACACTTCACGCGTTGTTGTGCGCTTTTCAACAACGCATGGGGTGTGCGTTTAGTACAGGTACATAAAAATCAATGATTTTCTATGTGCCTCGTTCACATAGCTGCATTTCAAACGTACGCGTGTTTGAAACGCATAGCTGCATGCATTTCTGTGCGTTGTGCGCACAAACGCATGCTAATGCAAGTCAATGTACGCGCAGTAAAAAAGCATGACATGCGTTTTTCCTGCGTTTCGGGAATCGCGTTTCTCGACGGAAGTGTAATGGACAAAAGAAAAAAAAGAAGAAGAAAACGCATGAGGACCAAAAACGCACAGAAACGCATTACAAAAACGCGTACAAACGCATGAAGACGCATGCGTTTTTCATATGCGTTTTCTCCCAGCGTTCTATGCATTTTCCACATGCACACAATGTGAACGAGGCCTAAGCCGTAAAAAAATGACAGCACACTGCCTCCCCATCCAGAGGAGCACCGGTGACCATGTTTCTGGTTGGAACATTGTCAGTGTGAGGTGGGTTGCTGTAACAACCCATGGGACCCCTCAGCTAAATTCCCATGGGGCCCCCTTTTGGCATCTAAACCTCCTTGTGTGGCCAGCATCTTGCCTTGGGCCACATTTCAACTTGATGCTTTTCTACAAAGCAGTCGTGGAGCAGGTAAATATTAAACTGCTCCACTGCACTACTCTGCAGAAGGGTGAGTAAAAGACTGCTCATGGTCGCTATAGTTACGCCACTTAGTTTAAAGAGAAACCGTAACCAAGAATTGAACTTCATCCCAATCAGTAGCTGATACCCCCTTTCCCATGAAATCTATTCATTTTCTCAAACGGATCATCAAGGGGCTCCGTATGGCTGATTTTGTGGTGAAACCCCTCCCACAGTGTGATGTCAGCGCCTCACAGCTCTGAGGTCCTGACATCACACTGTGGGAGCCTTGTTACATTGTGGGAAATAACAGCTGTTTACAACTGCCAAAAAAAGCACGCAGAATCTCCTTCCAGTGACATCACCTGCCAGCAGTAAAAATGTCACCGTGTGATAAATGTCAGAATGTAAATCAGGGAGAGGAAAGATTTTACAATGGGCAAACACTGACTAAATCATTTATACATAATTATTGTAAAAATTAAGCTCTTTTTATTACATTATTTTCACTGGAGTTCCTCTTTAAGGCCTCTTTCACAGTGCGACGTTAAAGTCGCACGTTACAACAACATTTAACGCAGAATAACTCACTACAATGAAAAATCAATGCCCCATTCACAGTGCACATGTTGCATTGGTAACTGACGCTGCACGTTAAGTGAAAGTACTGCATGCTGTGCGTTATACACATTATTAGCTGCGTTGGACTGTTTGCACATGCTCAGTAATGACTTGGAAACATACTTTTCATTGCCTGTATGCTCTACTGTATGCGACCGTAACGGGGCATTAAGTTGCGTTGCGACTTTTTGGGGGCATTGCGTTGTAATTTGCATTGCGACTTTAACGTCGCATCAAACCGCAACGTCCTACTGTGAAAGTGACTAAGACTGTTATAAATGTTAATAAACAATTAGGCCCGCGACTTAGACTATGTTGTGGATTTTGGCCCCTTACATTATTGAGTTTGACACCCCAGTTCTAGATCAAGGGTTTTCTGTTTGTAATTTAGTAAGCAAATATTATTTCTTATTTTGACTAGGCAACTACCACTATGTTTAGACCTCTACGGATAGGAATAATAGAATGCAGAGGACACAGAACAAAGCAGGACACTGGGTAATTGATTTAGCAAGGGACTCCTCCTATACACAGTCTACATGAGGGGCTTGCTAGTGTAACCTCATCAGGGAGCTTCCCTCCTCCTGCCCATTTGTAGCTCTTCTAAGTTTTCAGATGATCTGTCACTTAAGGTTTTCTTACTAATAATCAATACACATCGATCCGAGCCTGTAAGTGCTCAGTATTTTTACCCATAGACACATAAATACACATAAATGATTAGGTCCACAGAGGCCTGAATCCAAGCTATGCCTATCCCATAGATAGATAGCATTGTTGTCATTTCTCATCCACATAAAAGGCTGGTCAGCATCTCCACAGCTGTGTGTTTTGACGTCAATGATTATACAGGACATGCTTGGAATATCTGGAGAAAATAACTCTAATGATGTCCATACAATCCAGGCTTATTTATCAAAGCTACACTATCTGCAGTGACGATGTAGAAAGTGCCACAGCCTATAGCAGCCAGCCAGGTTTTGGATTACAGCCAATAAGAATGTCTTTGTCAAAGACAACTTTCTAAAAAGCAACCATTTCTTTTTCCTTTTCTTTGCAAACTAAGCTTTATTAAAGGATACCAGAGCTGAAAAGGCTCTGGTAAAATGGCAGATGCAGTGGGTAGGGGGTGAAAAGTACATACTGGCTGCTCCTGTTGGTCCCCTCCATCTGCCGCCGTTCTTGTAGTATACATGCCGGTGTCCCCAGGGATTTAGTTTCAATATTGGGCACTCTTTTTTTCAGTAGCAATGGCTAAACAATATAAAACTAAACATGGATAAGTACACTGTAGAGTGAAGCGGCAACTCGGTACTCAGTACTGTTTCTTCTGAGGGATAGAAAAAAATCAGCCTGCATCTGTACAGGTAAATACAGTCCTCACCCCAAAAAGCACTTGTATGGTGGCTTACAGAACAAGCTAAAGGACGTGCAGCCAGAAAACTACAGGCAGAAAACACTTGGCAAAAAATGCTGTACAGTGAGACAGACCGGGCACTGTCACTTTAAATGCATTATTTCCTCTTGATGCCACGTTAATAGTACATTTACATCTGCCACACATCGGTAAATCAAACCTTGGTAGATCATGGTGCTGGGGTGCTGGGGATGCGGGTGACCAGGGGAGATATCTTATACAGGACACTGCACGTGAGCAAGCGCCGGTGTGGCGTGAAACGGTTGTTGTGCCGTCCATCTTTCCCCTGGTCACCCGCATCCCCAGCACCATAATCTACCAAGGTTTGATTTACCGATGTGAGGCAGATGTAAATGTACTATTAACGTGGCATCAAGAGGAAATAATGCATTTAAAGTGACAGTGCTCGGTCTGTCTCACTGTACAGTATATAAAACTAAACATGCCCAATAGTATTTACATTTTTTAGCCATTGCTACTGAAAAAAGAGTGCCCAATATTGAAACTGAATCCTTTGTGCAAAATCATGCCCCCCTCCGAACTCACTCCAAGTGCTGCCATACAGCGCGACTCCACTTAGCATGTGATGCTTGCTTTAGTGGAGCGCACATGCAGCACAAAGGAGACGGAGTTGTCAGTGAGCATCTGCGCCTGTAACTATGCGCCGGGCAGAAGCAAAGAGGGAAGGACATACTGCGCACAGGGGGCACAGTATGTCCGGGGCAAAGGTCAGCAAAGTCCGCGGGACACCGGCATGTATATTACAAGAACAGCGGCAGACGGAGCGGACCAGAAGGAGCGGCCAGTATGTACTATTTACCCACTACCCACTGCATCTGCCATTGGTATCCTTTAGGCTGTTTACACACCAAGACGTTACAGGCGCACGTTAGTGCGCCTGTAACGCTCCCCCAACGCACAGCAATGTAACACAAGTGGGCTGTTCACACAGCCCACGTTGCGTTACATGTAACGCTGCACGTTCTGTGCAAAGTGCAGCATGCTACGGCGTTGGAGCGGCTATAGCCGCGTTAGACTGTTTGCACATGCGCAGTGGGGGGCGGAGAGGAGGCGGGGAGAGCCAGCTACAGTAGCCGCGCACATGGCTACTTAATATTCACTGCACTGGCGGGCGCTGATTGGCCGGCGGGACCACGTGATGCGGAGTGTCTCGCTCCGCATCACGTGGTCCCGCTGGCCAATCAGCGCCACTCTGGGAGACATTATAGGACTCGAGCCGCCTAACGCGGCTCACTCTACCGTCGGCTCTTGCAGCACCATACGTTGTGTTAGGTGCACGTTATGCGACCTTAACGTGCCACCTAATGCAACGTCTTGGTGTGCAAGAAGCCTTTAAGGTAGATACCTGAAAACAAGAATATTCACAAAGCAATATACAGTCAAGTATGAAAAAGCTTGGTTGGTTTGAACAACAAATATACAACACACAGTTAAAGGAAAACTGAAGTGAGAGGGAAATGGAAGCTGCCATATTTATTTCTTTTTAAAGTGAACCTAAACTAATTGAAAAAAATCCACTTTAACTCATCTGGGGCTTCTAACGGCATGCGCTGGCCGGGAGCGTGATTGGAGACTCCCGCAGCCAGGGCCGAGCAGGTGCAGTGGCCATTGACTGGCTGACTCATCAGAAACTAAACTGAGTCTCTGCGATGACCGGAGGATCGGTTTGTCCCAGCGTGGGCACGAGGCGGCTGCAAGGGACTAGTAGAAGTACCAGGTAAGTTAAACTGGGTTTCTTTTCAATTAGTTTAGGTTTCCTTTAAGCTATACCAGTTACCTGACTATCCTGTTGATCCTACTTTTAGCCACAGACCCTGAACAAGCATGTAGCAGATCAGGTGTTTCTGACAAGATTAGCTGCATGCTTGTTTCTGGTGTTATTCAGACATTACTTCAGCCAATAGGCCATCGGGACTATCAAGCAACTAGTATTGCTTAAAAGGAAATAAATATGGCAGCCTCCATATACTGCTCTCTTCAAATGTCCTTTAAAGCAGTGCTGCATATACCAGTGACATATCACATATTCAAGGATCAAGGTAATATTCAGAAAGGAATAATATCAAGATGGGGGTGCTTACAAGCAATATGCATTGCCTTAGAGAATTTACTGGTTAAGAAAACGGAATATGTTCAATAGTCTAGGATCACTAACTACTGGGCAGCACATATGATCGTTTAGAAATGTAACCACCTGTTCCCAGTATGCATTGACAACCGGGCAGGACCGCATCATATGAAAATAGGTACCTTGTGTGGTGAAACACTTTGGACAGTATTCCAGGCTTAAATTTAGCTAGGCGAACCAATGTCATATATTTCCTGTGTAACACGTATAGATATAATAAACGTACTATTTAAGGAAGGATAAGTGACTGGCACTCGAAGGAGGCTGGAAATAACAGTTGGAACAGTTTACCGAGCAACTGTGCTCTTTTTACCTGGTGAAGATATCACACGTTGTAGGCTAAGAGGAAAAGCAGGTCCGGCACCAGTATTAATGCTTCAGTGAAATTTTTATTCCAAAAGGTACAGTGAGTAGAGGCATCTGGGGGTACAAAAGGACGGCCTGACAGCCGTTTCGCAGGTTCCCCCGCTTCGTCAGAGGCCAAAAGGTGGCCTTTTGGCCTCTGACGAAGCGGGGGAACCTGCGAAACGGCTGTCAGGCCGTCCTTTTGTACCCCCAGATGCCTCTACTCACTGTACCTTTTGGAATAAAAATTTCACTGAAGCATTAATACTGGTGCCGGACCTGCTTTTCCTCTTAGCCTACAAGATATAATAAACGTAGCGGCTTATGGGGTGATATCTTGGTTACCTTCTTCAGTGTCTCTTCCCAGTCCTCAATACATATCTCTCCCACATCTGTTTAAACATTTTTTTTTAAGCGTCTCGCTTGTGATAGACCATAAAGTAGGACTGTTGGCGATAAATGGGACAACTGAAACACATATTTCTTCTTTACCTCAAAGTCAGGCAGAAGCCAAGATAAAGTACAGCATGTACATTGCAGTGACTTTGAACTTGTCAGTCAGCCATGGCTAGTGATATGTCATACTAATTTCATTTTACAGGACCATAATGACAACATTTCTCAGATACTGGAAATCCAGTCAGCAAAGAGGCATGCTGGGAATTATTCTGTCACAAACAACAGATGTTATTATTATTAATGGTTTATATAACGCTATCATCTTCCACAGCTCTGTTGACGGTAAGATACAAACATGGGTGCACAATAATGAGGTAGTATACAAGAAAAATGTGATACTGAAGGTGGCTACACACCATACAATTTTTTAAATATCTGTTCAATTTAAGAATATAAAAAAAAACATTTCTGACTGATTGTAACAATTCAAAAATCTGACCAATGTACCACACACCCATGTTCAGTGTTTCCCCAGTCATGAATACAATAATTGGAACTGTACATCAAGTAATTGACAATCCATCACACACCATACAATTCTTGATAAAGTTGGTCTACATTTTCCAATATGTCCAATTTCCAAAAATAAAAAAATAAAAAAGGGAAATTCGATTGAAAACAAAGAAAAGCTCTCGATTTTTTGGGACAACCGTCTGAAATTTTCGAATTGGTGAAAAATTGGATCCTCTAATTGTATGGTGTGTGGCCACCTTAAGGCATTTTTCAGACGGCCAGCTAAACTGCATGCTTGCCAAGCAGTGTAGCATCCCGTCTGCCGCCCACCGGTTCAATTTGGGTGAAATTTAAATGCAGCCCAATGGCAGCGGTTGTAACACCCCGCATGTCATTGCTTAACAAGCAGCGGCAGAGGACCACGACATGTCGCATCTGAGGCCACATTCAGATGTTACTCCATGGGGAAGTGCGCCTGTCAAGTACGGGTACCGAGCACTAGCATGTGCCCAGCCAGCACAGGAGAGCAGCTGACAGGTGGTAAATTCACTGCCTTCAGCTGCCTGTATGAAAGAGTCTTGGTAATGCATACAGGGTTTAACTAACAGATAACAAAATAGTCCAAAAGGCAAGTGAGAAACAGTTAGTGGTTAGATTGTTTAACCACTTAAGTACCAGCGGTCTCTGCCCCCTTAAGGACCAGAGACTGCTGGGACAATAACGACAGAATACTGACGAATCGCCACATATACCCACCACAACCGCCATCCATGCTGCACACTGGGATCCTCAGGACACCCACTCTGCCATCTCTATGACGGCAGAGTCATGTGAGCCGGTCAGGAAATGCTTTCATTGGCTCCTGGCCCTGTCTATCAATGTAAGCCTATGGGAGTTGCTTACATTGATAGACACAGCCAGGAGGCAATGAAATTGGATTTCAGTTAGCTTGGTCCTTAAGTAGTTAAATATTTAACCACTTCACCACTGAGGGGTTTTACCCCCTGACCACCAGAGCAATTTTCACCTTTCAGCGCTCCTTCCATTCATTCGTCTATAACTTTATCATTACTTATCGCAATGAAATGAACTATATCTTGTTTTTTCCGCCACCAATTAGGCTTTCTTTAGGTGGGACATTATGCCAAGAATTATTTTTTTCTAAATGTGTTTTAATGGGAAAATAGGAAAAATGTGGGGAAAAAAAAAATTATTTTTCAGTTTTCGGCCATTATAGTTTTTAAATAATGCATGCTACTGTAATTAAAACCCATGAAATTTATGTGCCCTTTTGTCCCGGTTATAAAACCGTTTAAATTATGTCCCTATCACAATGTTTGGCGCCAATATTTCATTTGGAAATAAAGGTGCATTTTTTTCAGTTTTGCGTCCATCCCTAATTACAAGCCCATAGTTTATAAAGTAACAGTGTTATACCTTCTTGACCTAAATATTTAAAAAGTTCAGTCCCTAAGGTAACTAATTATGTATTTTTTTTAATTGTAAATTTTTGAATTTTTTTTTAATTACAAAAAAAAAAAAAATGGGGAGTGTGGGAGGTAATGAGTTAATTTTTTGTGTAAAAGTCATTTATTTGTATGTGAAAAATGTGTAGGGTGTAGTTTACTATTTGGCCACAAGATGGCCACAGTAACTTTTTGCTTTATTGCGACCTCCAAGCCTCCTTCCGGAAGCTTGGAGGAAGAATAAGGAGGCTGGACACGTGAGTTTCTTCTCACAATGATCGCGCTGCCCATAGGAGAGCAGCGGGTCATTGTGGGGCTTAGATCAACGAACGGGAATGGATTTTCCCGTTCATTGATCTCCGGGCGAGCGGGCGGCGGCGGTTTTACTAGCGGCGGGCGGCGTGTTTACGAGCGGGAGCGCGGACAGCGTCGGGAACGCGGAAAGTACGTGTTTCTCCGTCCCTGGTTTTTAAAGGATGGAAAAAGGGGCGGAGAAATACGTACGCGCGGGGGTAAAGTGGTTAAAAAGTAACTTAACTTAGTAAGTATCGGGAAAAAATGATCAACCATTTTATGCCAAGTGTGGATATGGCAAAGAGCCTCACAGCCAAAACTACTAAATATGTTTAGCACACATCAAGCAATTGTATGCACCATCACATGCTGTTACCGTCAGGTGCAAGAGATGGTGTTCAACTTAAGGTGGCCACTAATGATCCAATTTCTAATCATTTCAGCGATCAGATAATTATGACCGAAAGTGAAATCGTTCACTACACCATCAACGAACCAATCTTTGCTTCCTATCTATCACAACCAACAAGAAAATCCCAATTTTGGTTTGACCAAAATCCAATCGGACAACTATTTTTATAATCGTTTGTAATGGATTGTGCCCATCAATGGAAATTATTTCCAACCAATCCCATCAGAATTTCTGATCGCTCAAACAATTTTTCGCTAGAAATTGGACCGTTAGTGGCCACCTTTAGTGTGTAGCAATTGCCATAGCAACTACTATGGGGCCCTGGAGTAAAGGGGGCCTAAGTGATAATTGTTGTGTTCACTATTTATTTTCCTAGATATCTCCACCCTCTGACTTTATCTCTTTGTCCATACACTGTTTGCAGTATACATTGCACAGGAATGTACATTGCCCAGTCAACTTCAATCCCATAGGTTAGGGGCAGGTGGCATTGCTCAACGCTGCCTAGATCTGATGGCCCTATCAAAATTCTGCTATGGGGCCCTATAATCTCTAGCTATGCCTCTGTGTGTAGCTGTCATGGTGTCACAGTGACCCTGTTTCACCAATCTAGCTTGAGTCTTATTTTTCATATTTGGCCCTTTTTATTATTTACTTAAACCCATACAAGTATTTAGCTGTGCTTAGTTCTCTGATGAAGTTGGTCAATGATCACAGAATGTGTCAAGACGCTGTGCTAATCTTCTGAGCTTGGCCTCCTCACTTGAGTATAATGTGAGCCAGGGTTCACACAAGACTATTTGCCCGATCAGGTAATTTGGGCACAGGGATCGGCAGAAGTCTATAAGACGCCTACGTAAATTATCCGTATTCAGGTGCCCAAGTGGTGCGTTGGGTGCCTGATGCAGATAGCAGCTGATAGTTTTAGGCACTTGAAGTGGGGGTTAGTGTTAGGCACTAGGAAGGGAGGAGATTTGCTGCTCCCACACTGAACCCATCACATGCCAGTGTATGACGGGAGCGAAGAGAGAAGAGGAGGTGGGTGGGCAGCCGGGAAAGTAGAGAGGGAGAGGAATGCGTCCTCACAGCGCTGCGCCCAGAGGCAGGTGCCTCTCCAGCCTCTGCTCCAGCCCGACCCTGCACTTAAGGACAGGAGACAAGGAACATAAATAGAGATGTGACGGGGTATTTATTTCTGTCTGGCCCTGCTGGAGATATTTAACCATGTCCTCTCAGGACAGACAAGGGGTGAAATTCTGCCAGATGATGACAAACACAGCATTTAAAATCCCAAAGAAGTTGTATCCTTATTCCAGACAATTCAAAACAAATAAAAACTCTCCTGGGACTTGGGTTTTAATTATAAAAACAAGCTCAAAAGTGGAACAGCTGCCAGCAGCAACCTATTAAATTCCATCTTTAAAATAAAGTAAAGACTCTGATTGCCTGCTATGACTAATACTCCAGTTTTTATGTATCATCCCCACTGATTTAACTGTTCACAAGTCCAGAACATCTTGTTTTATTCTGTGTACCCTCATCACTCATACTGAGTTTTAATAAGTGTCTGAAACCTCAGCTTGAGGCATTTGCTGTAAAAAACAAAAGGTTTTATTTAGAGACCTGTGTGCTGAATTAATCGGCTGGTCTGTATGAACAGACTGAGCTTCTAACTTGCTATATTAGAATCTGAACTAGAGGGTGGAGGCGCCCCCAAAAATATAACAAAAAAATAAAAAAACAGTCTAAAAGGAGAGGTAATATTGGCTTACCTCTCTTTGAAGATAAACACCAAGCATGTACAGTGGAATAGATCAAATTTATTTGCACAAAAAACACAAGAACAATGCGTTTTTCTGGGATGTCCCGCTTCTTCAGGTCTATGACGGTTAAGTACCAATGGCTCGGACATAGGGGTTGATGCTCAAATTAGTGGTAATACTGCCATGCTCAGACAGTGTATGGCAGTATTATTCTTTATATAATCAGCAAGTACCATAAGTTATGCTATTAGCACAACCCCCGGTACTCAATTAGCGCAACCATTGCTACCTTAACGCGCATTACTAACCGTAACACTCATTAGTAGTGTGTATTACCATAGCAATGGTCACGCTAGTTGAGTACCATGGGTTGCGCTTATAGCATAGCTCGCAGTACCAGCTGCTGATAGCAAGGGTAAAACTGCTGCACTGCGGTATTACCACTATTTTTGTGTATCAACCCCATAGTCTGGTCTGAGCGCCTCTTTTGCACCGGGTTATTATTTTTATTGATTTATAAAGCACCAGCTTATTCCATGGCTCTGTAGGCTATTAATAATCTTTTGTCGTTTAGCTACAGAATGAATATCGGGAGTGCGACCATTCGAGTCTCAAGGATCCAGAGACCTGTACCAAAGTGGAGGCTGGTTTTTCTCTGTAGGCTCAAATTGGTGGTTGCATCCCTTGCCACCTAACTTGTGAGTGCAATCTATTTATTTACATTATAATCTTTTGATGTTTGGCTATACCACATTATCGACTCCTGGTCTGGTCTTTTCTTTGTCTCTTTGGTTCCTGGTGCTCTGTGAAGATCACCAAGATCCCACCTTTCAAGTATTAGAATCTGGGTTCTGGTAACTGGATACCTTTGAGTCTTGGATTCCACAACAAAAGAGATGTTTTAAGCAAGATACAAATAAAGTCCGAGCAGAGTCTGGTGTAATTGATTTAATAAGTGCCCCCCCTCCCATGTGAACAGCTTACATGACAGGGCTGATGGTGTAACCTCATCACTCAGGGAGCATCTCTCCTCAAGCCTGTTTTAAGCTCTTCTAGACTTTCATATTACCGTCAGTTAATGTTTTCTTACTAATAATCAATAAGCATCGATCCACGCTTGTGAGAGCTCAGCAGTTCTGTCCTAAGACACATAAATACACATTAGCTCCACGGATGCCAAAATTCCAGAGATCTGCATAGTCTGAGAGTTTGTAAACATAAATACACTAGACACGGTGTCATCACTTCACATCAACAGAAAAAAAAGCATTACTCAGGCAAGATCATCAAAACAAACAGACTTTGTATAGGATGCAGATTTATGCACTGCATATACAGCTTTAAATGATCCAGACAGTGGTGATAACACTCTAGCCTTGCAGCGCTGGGATCCCAGTTCGAATCCTGGTCAGGCACTATTTGCTGGGAGTTTGTATGTTCTCCCCTGCGTGGGTTTCCTCCAGGCAATCTGGTTTCCTCACGCACCCCAAAAATATACAGATAAGTTAATTGGCTTTTCTCTAAAATGGCCCTAGACTATGATGGACTATGGTGGGGACTAGATTGTGAGCCTCGCTGAAGAACAGTTAGTGATAAGACTACAAGTGAAACTAGAAAAATTTGAGTATCGTGCAAAAGTTAATTTATTTCAGTAATTCAACTTAAAAGGTGAAACTAATATATGAAAAAGACTCAATGCATGCAAAGCGAGATATTTCAACCCTTTATTTGCTATCATTTTGATGATTATGGCTTACAGCTTAGGGCTGGTTCACACGGGCGTCTGCTGAGCTTTCGCTTGGCATTGCATTCAAACGCCAGCATTTAAAAGCTAACTTTTGAAGGCTTTTGGGAAGCATTCAAGGCTAGCAGTTCTGGTCTCTGCTATAGTTTCCTGGCGTTTACCGCCTCTGAAAGCAGCATGTTGCTTTCGAGACTAGACGCAACGCCGGGATCTACCGCCAGGCTTTCATAAAAGCCTGCAAAAGCCAGCTCTAAACACTCCCTTTCACTTGCATGGTATGGCAGTAGATCCCAAAAAACGCTGCGTCTGAAACGCCGCGTTAAACGCCACAAAAACGCCCGTCTGAACCAGCCCTTATGAGAACCCCAAATTCAAAATCTCACACCATTAGAATATTGGTGAAAGTGTCAGACGCTAATTAATCCAAAGCAATTGCAAAGGTTCCTATTTCATATATTAGTTTCACTATCTATGTTTTTACTTTGGGTGTCACAAGATCACACCTTAATGACAGCAGCTGAATCCAAAGAGGACAGGTAGCACATTTGGCCCATGAAAAAGACATCATTTCCAAAACTGTTGATATTCACTTAACGTCTCCATTGCTGTTAGAATTTGCCATGGTTTTTTTCCCCAGGATTTTTTGGGCTTTGTCACGGACGGTTGCGGGGCCGCAGACGCGTCCTGGAACCGCCCGTGAAGAAAAAGCGATCGCACTCGATTCTCTGCATCGATTGCGCTTCAGATCAATAGAACCAAGATTTGATGTGTAGTATCCCTCTACCTAGGAACAACTGGGGGATCTGTCTTAGCTGAGTAAAAGCCTGGGGGGAGGTGTTAATTAGCTTGGACATATTCCCTGTAGAAGGCACAATTCCCCTGTTAGCAGCTGGCAGGAAGACTGGCCCTGTGACTGCTGATTAAGCCAGAGGTGTAAACTCAAAGTTTGTCTAAGCTGATCTCACATTCAGATGTTAATTGAAGGAGCCAACAG
This sequence comes from Hyperolius riggenbachi, assembly GCF_040937935.1. NCBI lineage: Eukaryota > Metazoa > Chordata > Amphibia > Anura > Hyperoliidae > Hyperolius > Hyperolius riggenbachi. The sequence goes on along the minus strand of NC_090647.1, from coordinate 109,516,104 downwards.
GGCCTTTCATAGAGGAAGATCCCAAGAAGCCGACACAGCTGGACTCCAGTCAGCCTGGCTCCAGCCTTAGCAGGAAGAAATGAATGTACTATATAATCTTTTGCCCATTTACAGAATACAATAAATAGGGTGGTTATGAGAGCGGTATCATTGGATCCGTAGGGTCATGCTGGATCTCTTGATACCAGTCAAGAGGGGCCCGGGGCCCCTACAACCCAGGTATGAATCTACCCAGGACCCAGATCTGCTGCACTAGCCATGTCGGATATCATATTAATCTGTATTTTCCACCAAGTATGAAGCTGTTACCCCCCCCCCCCTAAATATAACGTGTATGGTTCAGGAGTTACAGCATTTCATAAGTTTAGCCCTAAAATCTCTCAGAGGGAATGGACTGGCATTGGTTGGTGACTCAGAGGGGCCGGCATTGCCACACCCCCAAACCAGCTTCATCAAAAGCACCTGGCCAGCAGGCGGGCTGCGAGTCCTCCCATTACATCCATCTGAGAACATCCTGCGGCCAGCCAGAGGACATAGGGCTGGTGGCCATTTTGCTGACCCATCTGAAACAAAGGACACATGTGCTAGCGGCCATCTTGATTGGCATCTTCTGTAACCTGGAACAAAGAATTCTGCTGAACTTTGATTGACACCAAGAGCTTTAAGAACTTGAAACCGTTTTGCTTGAACTTTATGATTTTCCCACAAAAGGACATATTTCCACAAACCATAAGTATTTTCTCCCTTTTTATTTCATACTGGCTATTACTGTCTTAATAATTGTGATTTTAATAATTGTCTGTATATATTAATTATTTATATTGCGTGAATAAACGACTTTCTCCAAGTCATTCACTGTCCGCTACCCTGCTTATCAGCACACACAGAACTGATCCCGGGTCTCTGAAGATACGCTACTGTTTGTTTGTTGTTGGCTAGACAGAATACCGTGTGTTTAACCGTTTTATTCGCAGGACTAGTCAGTCAGTAAATCGGGTCCACTGGCCCATACCAGTGGTGGTGGCAGATACCGTGGAATCGTGTGTACGTTGTAATTACCCGTATCTCACAGGCTCCCTTCTGGTTTGTCTGCGGCTAATTCTTAGCGGTTCCTGCGCATTGACTGCGACCAGAGTTCGCACGATCTGTGCGCTGGCACCGCTTAGAAGGCCAATTGCGGTCAGCCACTAGGGCTCCTGTGACAGGCTTTAAACTTAATCCAATAACTAACAATAACCTTATATAAAACAAGACCTGACAAAATGCGTTACTGCTCATCCCTACTTTCCTTAACCCTACCCTACAGTAGTGATACAAGGAGTCGTTACTCCATAGAGATGAAGACACACATTCGATCAAGACAAGCTACATGTGTGTTTTTGGGATGTGGGAGGAAACCAAGGTGCCCAAACAAAACCCACGCAGACACTGGGGAGAATATACAAACTCTGTGCAGATAGTGCCGGGGACCCAGCACTGCAAGGTAAGAGTGTTATACAGTACACCACTGTAAGCAAAAGTATTCCCTATGTTGTGCAAAAGTCTGATACCTCGACACTGAGCTTCTCTGCAGCTCAAAACAAAACCACCAGAGATCTACCTGTAAATAAACACTACTGGAGAAGACCATTTTTACCTAATGATCTCTTTTTGCTGGTAGCGCAATTTCTGAATTGTCCCGCTTTCCTTTAAACATTGTTATCTGCCCTTCAGAGCCTTATTGTACTTTATTTTTTAAAGTTTTATTGAAAATTGACCCCTTTATTTCTATGTAAAACTGTGATAGAAATGTAACTGAGAATTTGAAGTGCCTTTTCTGAGAACAATCTGACACTACCATACCAAATAACAGTCATTTTAGAAAACAAATAACAAGATATATTTAACATTTAAATCTATATGTAGGAATGTGGCCTACAAGTTCTCTTTGTGCAATAAACATTTTATGAGGTTTGGGATATGATACTAGAGCCATATTTTCAATCTAACTAAGAAGTGCAATCATTTAGAAAAGACTCATAAGTATCATATAGTAAACTATTGACAGGTCTTAAAGGGCAAATAAAGTGAAAGGTACATGGAGGCTGCCATATTTATTTTCTTTTAAGCAATACCAGTTACCTGGCTATGCTGCTGATCCTCTGCTTATAATACTTTTAGCCTTAGACCCTGAACAAGCATGCAGCAGATCAGGTGTTTCCGACATTATTGTCAGATCTGACAAGATTAGTTGCATGCTTGTTTCTGGAGTGATTCAGACACTACTACAGCCAAATAGACCAGAAGAGCTACCAGGCAACTGGTATTGCTTAAAAGGAAATTAATATGGCAGCCTCCATATACCTCTCACTTAAACTGTCCTTTAAAGAGAAGATCCACTAAAATGATTGGATGAATTGTAACCTTGCACACGATTGGATGTTTAAGGTGAGTAGTGATGGTCCTGTCTAGGAGAATTCAAACAGAAGCATGTGATTTGTTTGATCAGCTGATAGATTTGCAAAGCTCTGATATGCTTTGACTCTACATTCTACTTTGGCATATGATCATAACAAGCAAATCAGAGACTTGTATATGTATCACCTGACCAAACTGATCACATGCTTCTTCATGATTTCTACTAGACATGACCATCACCAGAGGTGAACACTGAATGCCCTTAAATATTACTTTACAAAACCCATCCATACATCGATCAATAACAGCACCATATCACAAATGGCTGTTACTACTTGAAATCAAATTTCAGCAGAAATCGAATTAAAAATGTATAAAACTGCTGCCTTGCTAAGTCTACAATGCTCGATGCAGTCAAAAACATATGTTGATCAAAACTGTCTGCCACTGTAGATCATAGTGTGGGGAAATAAAATGGAAGTTAATAGATTCAATCAAAGTGATCCAATCTGCTGATAATGCAAATTCCTGTTTCTCAATATACGATAATCGGATTTGATTAGCCCTGTACAAAGTTCTGGTTCAAACTAATGCTACATCTGGTTTGTGTAGAGCAGAAAAACGGACAATGAGTCGAGGTAAAGAACCTCATCTCTGTATCATCTCTGTACATGGGACAAATCTAATAGATCTTACTGTGTAAAAACAAATCAATTCACAATAATTACATAAATGCATACAATAGCGTAACTACAATTCATGGGGTTCCCTAGCAGAACTTTGATAGGGCCCCTCGCTGTTCATACCCCTTCCCTTGTCTTTCCTTCTGCCCTTCGGGGCCTGAGGCCCATCTTACTAGGGTCATAAACCAAGCATGGCCATCGTGATCTTCACACTCCTATCAAATATAGCCACAGAAACACATAATCTGGTGGATGGTCCCCAGTATGGAAGGATAGTAGCTCGGGGCCCCTCACAACTCTGGGCCCCCCTGCCATTGTAGGGGCTGCTCCCCTATAGTTACGCCCCTGCATACAAATATTTCCTTAATAATCTGGATTCACAAAGCGTTAGACCAAGCACTCCAATGGAGATGGAAGTGTGCTAAAGCTGATATGACCCTGATGCCCAAGGGTCACCAATACGAGAAAGTTGAGATCAGCAGCACCGCTCTTGAAAAAATTGCTCTTTATTGAGACACAATCAATAAAAATCACATGTCAGTAAGGATGGGCTTAGACGCAATAATCTGCAAAAAGATTTTACATATGAAACAATGCAATGCAACTGTCAAATGTGATTACAAAATACTTGAAATGCACTAATAAAGCAACGCAAAAGCACATAAACAATCATGTCATTTTGTTTGCCTTTAGTAACAGATTGTTAATACAAATACACCATTATATTTGTCATTTAGTGTTAGTGTAGGTATACTTTGCATGCATGAAGGGATTTATCCAGTAAGGCAGTTTTAAAAGATGTAAAGTGCACCAAAGATAGCAACTATCAGGGTTTCCTTTCTATGTAGTCTTATCAATAAAATAGGATCTTGGGTTGACATAAGTTACTGCAGTGTTTGCATTGTTCAGGGTCATACTTCAGCGTGCATCCCTATGAAACGTTGCCAAATCTGTTGATCATTAACCCTATGCAGACACCCTACCTTTTTCTGCTTTCAAAAATTTTCATTGAAAATAATGGGAAATAACCATTGAAACACAAACATGCATCTGATGGTATCTTCTAACTAAACGACCTTTCTCTAAAACAACAGTAAATCGATTCGGATTAATCCCCTACCTTTTTATCTAGTCACATACAGACGATCAGAATGCCAGACGTGAGCCCCATACTGTACCACGTGCAGACATGCCTTCATACAAAGGGACACACATGCAAGCATGGACCCGCATGCCTTCATACAAAGGCACACACGTGATTGCCTGGACACACACACCTATGTGCATCACACAGCCATCATTGTGATGTGCGTAGATGTAGCGTCATGCCACACCCCCTCTTTTAAGAATGAGCCTCTAATGCCCCTTCATGGCCAATCCCAGAACTGCAAAGCAGAAGTAAAGGATGAGGTTGAAGATGATTTTGTACAATTTAACAGTTAATCATGTTGGGTCTGGGGACTTGTATGTATGGATTGTTGTAATTTGTATTATAGATAACAAAGCAGTGCAAACTGTGGCTGGTAGCCTAATCATGCATATAAGTATTTGCCAATATTTCCATATGATCTTGATTGCAACTTGCCATAGCTAGTTTGTATCAAAAATGCTACAAAAATTTACTTATTTGTCTTTCCCAATGTAAATGAACTTAGCCCATCAGACATCCAGTAGATTTAGCAGCTTACTGCTGCCAGTCTTCCATTTTGGTGCTGACTGAAGCCTGAGTCCATTTTGTTGTATCTACTGTACCTTGTTACCTAAAATATCTGCTATGTACTAAACCAGTGTTTCTCAACATTATTTTGATATGTACCCCTTTTGGATGTCTGAGCTCACCAAGTACCCCTTGATATAGAAGAGATTATCTTAAGTACCCTTGACAATGATATATTTAACAGTAGTACACAGCAATTGTCTCTAAACAATTTCCAAGCAATTACTATTGCTTTTAATTAGCTAAAGTACTAATTTGGTGTTGTTGCTTATATAGGATTTTCATTCTAAATTTTTTATACTTAACTAAATGGAGCCATAAGAAGTACCCCCTGAACCCATCAGAAGTACCCCCTGGACCCATCAGAAGTACCCCTGGGGTACCCCTACTGAGGACATAGGTACTAAAAATATAGCCTTAATACCATTACATAATGAGCACAGAAGTATAGGTGTATCAGGGAGGTTATGTCTTCCAGATATGGCAGGAGAACTGATCTATCTTCTTCTGATCTTCCATTAGGAAAGGCTGTTTTGTACAGAGCTAATGTTCAGCTGCATATTATATATTTGAAGGGTAGAAAACAGAAGGGTTTTGCTTTGACAATGCATCTGATCAGCAGCAAGACCTACACAGTCATCCCTGGAGAAAAGGCCTATCACTCCAGCTGCCAAGCCACACAATACTACACACTCCTGGCTTTTTAGCAACACACGAGCATATGTTAGCGACCACCGAGAAAATATCATCTCTACAGACAAACCATTCCTTATATTTGTCCCACAGGCATGCAATGCAGAAGAGACACATCATAGCAAAGCGCTACAATGTAAATATATGGAGGCAGATGGCATTGCACGTACACAGGGCAGCGGGGAGAATGCAGCATCCTTGCATCTTCACCATACCTTAATCACAGCAGTCCGCAGCGTCTATCTGTCTCCTGGTCCTCTCCTCGTTTCTCTGTCTACACAATAGTGCAGGAGGCTGCGGTCCCCAGGGCCTCCTGTCACAGCTTCTGCATAGTCCCCATCTGGCTAATTGTAGTCTCTGCGAGACAGAGGAAGTGAGCGAGGTATGAAGGGGGATGGGGGAAGATGAGCCTTGAGACCCTTTAATTCTTCCCCTCGGAAGGACTGATGGAGCCCAGTGGTGCACTGCTCCGATGCTATGGGGGTGGGTGGATGAAGGAGGAGGATGAATCCTGTTGATGAAGAAAGAGGAGGGCTGCAGACGACGGTCCTCCCATTTCTCATCGCATCCCAACGGAGGTCAGTCACGCCCTGAGATCAGCACCAGAGTGCTTCAAGGCAGCAGATTAACCCCGTTCAGCACCAAGGACAGCAGCACAGCTCACAGCTAACCTCTCTAATCATCTGTTGAGCCAAACTACAGTATTGCCTTCCCAAAGGTATTTGTAAACATCTACCTTCTTGTATACTCCCATAATGCCTCACTTCAGGTTACTGAGTATGAAAAGCATTCCTTTAGGTCTCTGAAAGGACAGACATGGATATAGAATAAGGATCATCATTGAGATGCAAATAATTCTGAGTTGATGAAATAGTTCCATGCTAAATTTATGTACCGTAAATGTGTGCAGCTTAAAATGGCTCCAATCAAATGATGCAGTAGAATCATCTGATTGGTCTGTTTTCAAGCTGCATACGTTTACAGAAAATTTGCATCAACTCAGCAGTATGTGGATCTCATTGAACATCCCTGATCTTGAATCAGAGGTTTAAAGGGACTCAGAGCTTAAAACAGTAAGTAAAAATAGTTATACATACCTGGGGCTTCCTCCAGCCCCATCCGCTCGGATCGCTCCCACGCCGCTGCCCTCCGCTGTCTGCAGCTCCGGTACCGGGTCCCGTCATTTCAGCCAGTCGCGGCCAGTCTAACGCAAGTGAAGTGCGCTGTTTGCGTATCTCTCCTGCAGCCGCCAGAGAGATACGTAGAGGGCGCACTTCTCCTGCGTAGACTGGAGCCGACTGACAGAAGTGACGGGACCAGGTACCAGAGCAGCAGACAGCGGAGGACGGTGGCGTGGGAGCGATCCAAGCGGATGGGGCTGGAGGAAGCTCCAGGTACTGTATGTATAAAACTTTTTACTGTTTTCAGCTCTGGTCACTTTAAAGCATAAAAACAGAAGAAGGCAAAAGGTTGACACTACAGCGGCATAACATGCAGACTGCCTCCGTAGAAGCGCTGTTTAGCGCAAAACGGCTGTCAGGCATCCTGTGCTCAGCACCCACCACCACCCACGCCTCCTCTCACAAGGGTATGTGCTTTACTTCATGCAATTTTGAAAGATGTTGCACATTTGCACTTTACAAATGCTACAATAAATTGAACACTTGCAGCAGTGCCAGCTTTCCTGCTTTCTTTATTTGCTTGACACTTTAAAGCATAACTTAAGTGAGAGGGATATAGAGGCTGTCATTTTTATTTCATTTTCAGCAATACCAGTTGCCTGGCTGTCCTGCTAATCATCTGCCTTTCAGCCATAGACCCTGAACAAGCATGCAGCAGATCAGGTGTTTTTGACATTATTGTCAGATCTGACAAGATTAGCTGCATGCTTGTTTCTGGTGTTATTTAGTCACTACTGCAGTCAAATAAATCAGCAAGGCTGCCAGGCAAGTGGTATTGTTTAAAAGGAAATAAATATGGCAGTCTCTATGTACTTCTCACTTCACTTGTCCTTTAAAGCACACCTAGGGGCCCTTTTCCACTTGCGGCGATTGCGATGCTGAATTGCAAAATCGCAAATCGCTAGCAGTTTTTAAATAGCTAGGGTTTGCTAAATAACATAGGAATCGCGGAAGTTAATTTCCACTACCGCGATTCGATTTTTGCTAAAGCGTGATCGCAGCTCCGAGCCATTTTCACCCTGATTTTGCTATGCAGTGCATTGCATAGCAAAATCGCAATTGCAATTGATGAAAAAAAATTAGCAACTTGCTGAATCGCAATCGCTAGCATTTAGCGCAAACGCTAGCGATTGCAAGTGGAAAAGGGCCCTATAACCTATTGGTATGTTACAATCCATATAATCCAACTAATGTTAGCGTCACACAAGCAAGAAGTTGACACTCACAATGAACTTGTTTGCAAGCCTGGCATCTGTACTGTCTGTGAAGTATTGACTGCCTAGAAATACCTATCTTCTTGCATTAGGCTACTTGCACACCAAGACGGTGCGTTAGGTGCTACGTTAAGGCCGCATAACGTGCACCTAACGCAAGGCCTGGTGCTCTTCGATGTGGACGTCAGAGTGAGCCGCGTTGTGCAGCTCACTCTGGCGTCCGTGATGCGTACTCTTGGACGCATGCGGCATCACGTGGTCCCGCCGGCCAATCGCCGCACATAGCGGCCGCACCAGGAAGTAAACACTGCACGTCACAACATGCAGTGAATATTAATTAGCCATGTGCCTGGCCACTCTCCGCTCCTCCCCAACATGACTGAGCATGTGCAAACAGTCTAACGTGGCTTAAGCCGCTGTAACGCTATGGTATGCTGCACTTTCGTCAGAACGTGCAGCGTTACATGTAACGCAACGTGGGCAGTGTGAACAGCCCACTTGTGTTACATTGCTGTGCGTTGGGGGAGCGTTACAGGCTGCACTAACGTGCGCCTGTAACGTCCCTGTGTGGAAGCAGCCTTAGAGATAAGATGTACAGAGCAAAAGCCCTGATTATTCATGTGTTACCACTTCAGTGATCCAGTGATCTGCAGCAGGGTTTGACATTCTTATCTGGCTGCTTCTGTTGGGAGCACAGAGAAATTTTTCGTCTTCCGACACACACCTAATACTGGGGGCACATCTTGCTTCCTACACAGGGGGCTAACTAATATTAGGGAAGGGGGCTCTGGCTACCTATACTAGGAAACTATTGCTGGTTATCAAAAACTTAGGTGTACTACAATACTGGCTACCTAAAGTGAGGGACACCTCTAGCTACCTATACTGAGGTAAAACCATTACTGGGGGGCACCTGTACCTACCTTATTTTATTTTGGGGGGCTTTTCTGGCTACCTAATACTGGTGGTGTAAATCTAGCTAATACTTAGGGGCACCTGTACTTGGGGGCACCTCTTGCTACTTAATAAGGAGGGTATGTCTGGCTACCTAATACTGGGGGGGGGGGCACCTCTGGCTACCTACACCAAGCAGGGGAAATGTGACAGCCACAGACTCATTTTGACCTGTTTCTACAGCTTGTAGAGTTCCAATGATGTCAGAGTTTGCATTATCATAATATAACGTCACTATAAAGCTGGAGGTGTGGGAGCCAGTAGCTTTGCATGGTATCCCACACAGGTATAAAGTTTCACCTATTACTTCTACATCTTATTGACCTCTGATAGCCCCAATTCCACTTGTGTTAAAACGCTAGGTCTGTACACACATTCAGATGGCAGTCGTTCAACAAAGAAAGATCAATAATTGAAGACTGCAACGCAAGCAAAGTGCCGCTAGCAATGCCACACATATACCCGGACTGTAAACTTCTGAATTATCGCTAGATAATTTGCGCAGGCAGCCGGAAATGTAGTGTGCCAGAAGTGACATTTATGACACATCCGGGAGTTAACATGTAAACATACAGGAAGTTGGGTACGAATACATCAATGAACAGCCATATGCGCATACTTCTTTCAAACATCGCGCTACCAACTTTAGATTCTCCTTACAGAGCTCTTGCTGGCAATTTATAAAGATCTTGTGGTGATGGTTTCCATTACTGTAGTGATGCACGAATACCAATAAACAGTAATCATTGAGTGTCTGTAGCAAAGTAAAGTGAGGTTGTAAGTAGCATTGTGGTGTTCAGTGGTATTTATAATGCTAAACAGAGAATGCTGATCAAATGAGATATTGATAGATGTACAGAGACGGAATATGGTGATACATGTCACAGTGGAAAATGTAGTACTAGGAAAATGCAAAGTGAACAAAAGTTTATGATTGAATTGTTTCCATGCAGGAGAATTTTCTACCCAACCAGCTTTTTCAACGTTTATGATCTCTTTCCCCAAAATTGTATCACACACAAGTGTGTTAAATCGCACAATTTCTTCAAAACTTCTGATCAACCAAAAAAATTGGATCGGATTGGTCAAATTAAATAAAAAAAAAAACAATTGTAACTACTGTGGCTGCTGGTGTTGGGTGCTATGAGTAGCTACGAGTACGTAGCTACTCATAATCAAAATTTAAATTGGCCCTGCCTGAAGCAGAAGGGGGTTAAATTACCTATGCCCCCGCATTCCGGGTGTAAAAGAGGAGGTAGTGGAGTTATGTGGACTGCAGATGGAATGCATCAGCTTTAGGCGGTGACATAGGTAAGTTACCCAAGCCCTAAGCCCCCCCCCCCCACCCCCACCGTGGGTAGCACTATCTAATTTAAATTTCTATTACGAGAAGCTACGTAATCGTAGCTACTCGTAGTACCTAACACTGGTGGCCACCAATGGATTTCCATGTGCTAAAACACGTATAGTCAGCATAATATTGTAGTACACTTTGTAGATGCCCCACTGATGATCCGAACAAGTAATCCAGAAACTATGCACAAAGTGTGCATCCCAAACACAGCGCTCCACTATATGTGAAGACACTGAAAGTAACAGGATACAGGTCTGTCACAGTTAACTTTGAAAGATGCTGCTTGCTGATGATCCATTGGAATTGTCAGTCACCTAAGAGCAAAGTGGGTAATGTTATAATGCCCCAAAGGTCTTAGCCATTTGTAACTTGATATGGCCAGCCAGCATTGTTAATGGCCTAAGTGATTTAGAGGCAGATGAGTCCGACGTGAAGGAAGGGTTGAGGAGATGAAATAACATTTGGTCATTGGATCATCTACCCATCAGTCACAAACAGGCTCACATTGCATGAAATATGAACAGAAATAGTGTTATAAAGATGCAAAGGGTGATGCTGAAACAAAATAGCAATAGATCTCCAGACTAACTCCACAGTAATTAGATGTTGCATTTGATGCCTATGTTTGTGTTACTATGTTTACGCTATCCTCTGTGCTATGTGTTTACTGAGATCCTAATTATTGTTTGTAAGTACCTGCAGGGGGTAAATGGTAAAACAGTAGTGAGAAGCATAGGATAACAATTATTTGGAAATGTGCAGGTTATGGTGTGATTAATGGAATGGTACAATTAATTAAATAATAATTACAGAATAAATACTTAGCATTTTAGTTTATTTAGTTCCAAGCAATACTGAAGAAACTTTAAAAATAAAATAAAAGGCAGATACTTACTGACCTATAGGAGGGAAAGCTCTGGATCTCATAGACACTAGAGCCTTCACAATCCTCTGTTAGTGGCTTCGTTCCTGTGCTGTCCCCTGTTCAAACTTGCCACCTCCAGGAGCACTCGGAAGGCTTTGGAAGCAGTCGAGTTCCCTGTTTCTGAAGACTCGGTATTGCGGATGTGCACATGTGCATTCAGGGACATGAATGCTTCTTAAGCCTCCCAGGCAGGGCCAGGCCAAGGCAGAGGCGAGAGAGGCTCCAGCCTCAGGGCGCAGTGTAGGAGGGGTGCACAACTCACTCAGCTATCATTCCGCTATTGTGTTTGAAGCAGAGAGAAATAAGAAAAGGGGATACATGGCAGTGACTGCAAGCCAGATAACTAGAGATTAAGGGGTTGGGGGCTCTGGGGCACCTCTTAGTCTAATAGCAATCAGTGTGTGACGGCTGGGGTGGGAGGGATGGAGGGGCACATTTTGGTGTCTCAGCCTTGGGTGATGGAGGACCTTGTCCTGGCTGTGCTCCCAAGGACCCCGGAAGGCATAATGGACCAGTTGGTTGAATAGCCTTTCCTCCTATGGGTGAGTAACTGACTTTTTTTTTTTTTTTTTTTTTTTTTAGAAAAAATGAGCAGACCTTCTTAAAATCCTGTCTCAGATACTCATCTAGCTGATTCAGATACACACCGGATTATGTTCAGCATATACAGTAGTACATATTATGTAACATCTAAGGCTCCAGAAAAAATAATCAAGACAGCATGCAATTATATTTCAATGGCGGCTTTCGCACTGGTAGTTTTGAGATGTGGTGCGGCAAGTCCCAAATTTGTAACAGTGCACTGCCTGTGTGCGTTATTGGCCAAGGCAGGCAGTGCTTGCATAACGTCAGAGGACTGTATGCTGTGCTGTATGGGTCCCATCACAGTGTTAGGCTGTTGCGATCCTATTTTTCAGGTTCTCAACGTATATAGTGTGAAAGGAGCCTTAAAGTGCAGATAATGTTATTATAAGGGAAAGTTTTAGTAAGATCATTTGGGAAACTCTTTCGCAGCCAAAACATGTCTTCTCTGTCTTTTAATCTTTGAAGTTATGTCCAGGTATAGCAGGGAAATCAAGCATAAAGGAGAAAATTGATTTTTCTCATCACCAAGATTGATGACCCTGATCTTTATGTCCACACTAGAAATATTCCCTGCTCCACTTAACATGAGTGTCGCCATATGCCATCACTAGAACGCATCACCACTGCTGGGATAAAAGCCTAAATATTAGGATTGTTCTGTTAAGGTATGTTTGTTCTACACCCCTCCCTCCTCCAAATAAAAATAAACACAGACCCATATGGAATTAACTTTTTCACCTGAGTTTTCTCCTGGAAGATAATTTTTTTTTTTTTAAATACATTTTCAGTAGTTTGTAATCGAAAAAAGTACCAAAAATTAGGTGAAAAAGAACTATCAAAATTATCTTGAGTTTTTTTTCTTGCTTGCTAGTGGCTTAAAGAGACACTGAAGCGAAAAAAAAATGATGATATTATGATTTGTATGTGTAGTACAGCTAAGAAATAAAACATTAAGATCAGATACATCAGTCTAATTGTTTCCAGTACAGGAAAGGTGGCCATACACTGGCCCGATTCGCGGCCGTTTCGACAGCAGATTCGATCCTGGGATCGAATCTGCTGTCTATCGTTCGCGCTAAACGCACCCGCCGATCCGATTTCCTCCCGAAATTGGATCGGTCCGTCGATCGCGTCGTGCGGGAAATTACCCTCGATCACCCGCGGGTGTGGAGCGAGTCGCTAGCGGCGGCCGATCCGATCAGGTATACATTACCTGACGCTGGCTCCCGGGCGTCTTCTCCGCATCTTCTCCGCGCTGCACCCGCTCCATCCCGGCGCTTCCTGTCACTGCAGTGACCAGGAAGTTCAAATAGAGGGCGCTCAGGACACAGGAATCGCCGGGATGGAGCAGGTGCAGCGTGGAGAAGATGCCCGGGAGCCAGCGTCAGGTAATGTATGCGCGGGGGGGAGGGGGGGGGGACAGGCGGCAGCGGCAGCTCCACAGATTGTGATCGGTTTCAAGCTGAAATCGATTCACAATCTGTTTGCAGTAAAGGCAGCCATACGATCCCTCTCTGATCAGATTCGATCAGATAGGGATCTGTCAGCTGGTCGATCTAATGGCAAATCGACCAGTGTATGGCTACCTGAAGAGTTGAGAAACTCCAGTTGTTATCTCTATACAAACAAGCCATTAAGCTCTCCGACTAAGTTAGTCGTGGAGAGGGCTGTTATCTGACTTTTATTATCTCAACTGTTCCTGGACTATTTACTTTTCCTCTGCCAGAGGAGATGTCATTACTTCACAGACTGCTCTGAAAGACTCATTTTGAATGCTGAGTGTTGTGTAATGTGCACATATTATAGAATGATGCAATGTTAGAAAAAACACTATATACCTGAAAATAAAAGTATGAGAATATTTTCTTTGCTGCTAATCTTCTAGTAATTATTCATAGTACACAACCAATTCATTATATCATATATTTTTTTTCCGCTTCAGTGTCTCTTTAAAAGGCATATTATTGACAGGTGTGAAAATATCACCTTGGAGAAAACTCAGGAAAAAAAGTGAATTGTATATGGGCCACAGTGTCAGCGTTAGCTGGGAATCAAAAGTGTTCTGAGTTAGGAAGGTCCGCTGAGGTTTTGCTTGTTTGCAGGTGTCCTCGGATTATATTGCAAATGTCTAGATTTATCAGTTAGGGTCAGAGGCGTAGCAATAGGGGGTGCAGAGGTAGCTACCACATTGGGGCCCTTGGGCCAGACCGCCCCCTTAGGGCCCTCCCTCAACTACAGTATTAGCTCTCTATTTATCCTGTACTCATGATAATAACTTCTATAGACACTTTGAATAGTGGTAATCATTAACAAACTGTTTCCCATCCCCTTCTTGCACCCCTGACACTGTAGTTGCCATTGGCAGATTTTGGTGCGCGTATCAATTGTTATGTATAGAGTGCTTGGGGGAGGCCCCATTGTAAAACTTGCATCGGGGCCCACAGCTCCTTAGCTACACCACTGGTTAGGGTTAGGCAAAAGTATTGATATAGAATAGTGTTGATGCTCCTGGCACAGATCTTAATATAAACCATCTGATAACTCAGTAAGGAGAGTGTCCTAATGTTACCTTCTGTAACTAAATACATTTAAAGGGAACCTGAAGTGAGAGTGAAAAATGTTCGCAGGTGGGCCGAGTGATTTTTAGTTATGCCCCTGATGGAGGCTGACATATTTATTTAATTTTAAACAATGCACATTGCCTGGCAGTCCTTCAGACCCTCTGCCTCCAATACTTTTAGACATAGACCCTGAACAAGCTTGTAGATCAAAAGGGAAGTAAATATGGCAGCCCCCGAATGCCTCTTGTTTCAGGATTCCTTAAGAAAAAAAATGGGTCACATGACCAGTTTAATTTGAAGGTCTTTCTTTCCGCTGTACAAACGCTCAGGATCTCATCACCTCCAAATAGACCTCCAAACTCACGTGCGTCCACCACCAAACTTATGCAAATACACTCACTGGGGCCCACTACGCCTCCACAGTCAAGTCAGCACCATCCGTAGTACTTAAAGCTCTTTATTGATTAAAAGGCAGCATGACAGTCATCATAATCAGCGACAGCAGCGCTGTTTCAGTCAACAGACCTTTCTCAAGCTGTATAGATTATTAGTATCACACTGGCAATGCACACAAATTGCTCTTAAATAGTTACTGTGGTGAATAAAATGGCATGTTGCGCCCACCGATGACGCACATCGATTGCGCCATCAGTAGACGTGACATTCTCGCTTTAAAAAAATGACAGAGTGTTTTCTCCCTTTCTCTTCCCCCCCCCCCCCCTCCTCTGAGAGCATTGTAGAGTACAGAAACTTCCCCCATGTCCTGTGTTAGGTCAGCAAGGAATTTCACACGTAGATCGGCCTCCTGTGAAGAACCATTTGCTGCCACAGCCCCTCTCTCCAAAGCCAGATCGAACTGGCTGAGATAAGAGCTCCCTCCAAAACCTTACACTCAAACAAAGGAAACTTTAATGCATTTGTATTTCAAAATAGGCTTGTCACGGAAAGACAAAAAATACATTTTCTGATACCCATAAAGCAGTTCTATCATTCATCCGAATTATAGTTTCCCAACGGTCAGGGGTCAGTCGGGAAACTGCTTTATTCAGCCTGCACAGACAGAATGTGATAGAATAGGCATGTGTAGCCTCATTTGATACAAGGTCACAAGCCGCTTATGAATATAGTCTCAGATTTGCGATTCGCCAATCTGGGGCAGAGTCACACAGAGGATTAATAAAGGTTACATTTTTTGGCTCTTAATTCTGGGGGCGGCTACCTTGCTGCCAGGAGATAACCTCGCCTTCCATCCACCTAGTTTGGAGGTAATCCCGCCCCAATTCTAAGATTGTATAAATATGGGGCCAGCAGACTCCGCCTTTGTCCTTCATCATTTCATCTGCTAAAGAAGAGCTTGGAGCATGCGTTCCACAGAGGGACCAACGCATGCATTTTTCCAAGGACTCTTAAAGCTCATTTAAACTGGACTCTTTCTTCATTCTCCAAATGGACTGCTCAGCCGTAACTAAGTAAGAACTTTCTAATTTTATCCCTTTTATTTTAAGCTATGTGTCTATGGGCTTGATTCACAAAGCCGTGCTAACTGTTAAGCACGGGTGTGCTAAACAGTTAGCACGTGAAGTGCCGTTCGCGGACTTTTGCGCGCACAAAAGTCCGCGATCGCACGAATCGCGGCACTTTGCGCGCGCAAAAGTCCACGAACGGCACTTCACGTGCTAACTGTTTAGCACACCCGTGCTAAACAGTTAGCACGGCTTTATGAATCAAGCCCTATGTGTTAATCTCTGTAAATGTATGTAATGCAACTTTGTTATAAAAACGTTTAAAAATCGTTATGGTTACAATCTGTTCTGAATATACACAAACGTACCTAATCTCCTGAAACCGCTACCGTAATAGAAGTGTACCTTTAAACAACTTTTTATTAGTTTTTCAGTTTAACAATCCTCCTTTGGAGTCCAAAAGTATTATTTGACAGGCATTTACTTCGCTCTGAGAGCCACTAATAATCCGGTAGTCTTTGAACTCTTGTAAGGAGAACTAACTCCCACCAACCCTCAGAAAACCCCCCCTCTCCCTCCCCCCTGTCACCGTCCTACTAATTAGAGGGTAATCTTATCAAGTGTTTATACAGATTTTGTTTAACCGACAGAATAGCATGAGGCTTTAGTGTTATAGCTATATTTTTAATTGACCCAGTTCTCCGAGTAGGTCTTTCTTAGCATACCACGTTGTGTACTGGTACGGTTTCATAATTTCTATAATCTCTGGTCTCTTAAAAGAGTACATAATAAAGCTCTTCCATGTCTTGAAGAAGCGTGAGACAAACTTCTCTTTGTGCATTAAAGTTTCAGTGTGGTCTAGATGGAATATGTGTAAAAGCTCTTGTTTCACGTCCCACACCGAGGGTAAACTTGGATAAATCCATTTATTATATATTACTTTGCGGGATGCTATTAAGACCACATGGGCCCAGTGTGGAATTTGGCTAGAATCTTGTATTTGCCTCCTCTGTGAGAGGTCAGGTTGTGTGACGTAATTAAATAAGCATAGTTGTGGGCTCAGGTTAACATCATACCTACAGATGGAGAAGATGTACTTTTGGACCTTGCTCCAGAAGACTTTAATGGGTGGGCAGTCCCAAAGACAGTGATACATAGAGGCATTTGGTAAAGTGCACTTGGGACAATGTGGCTGGTAATGAGGGGGTTTCTTCTTGTACCTAATATTAAAGGCGTATTTGGCTCTGTGTATCATTTTGAAATGAGACTCTCGCCAGGCTTCGTCTATAATTAAAGAACGAAAGAGTTTATTGCCTTCTAGAATGTTTGTGCTCAGATTTTCTATTGGTAAATCTTTGAGCCATGAAGAGAAATTGGCGTGTACTTTCCCCTTTGTATTTCTAGCGGCTATTTTTTGCTGTATTTCTGATAGAGATATTTTTGGTCTTTGAGGATTCAAAAAATGATCAAAATCATTTAGGTTCATTACTCCAGCCATGTCATCCACAAGCTTTGCTAGATAGGACTTTAATTGTGCATAGTATAAAAATGTGTCTTAGGGATCCCATACATTGCTCTTAACTCCAGAAAGGTATACCATCTGCTCCTTTTAAAGTACCAAAGGTTACCTAGCTTGGAGATGCCCTTATTTTCCCACTCAAGAAAGCCTTTGTGTAATATACTGGGTGGGAATCCCGGATGTCCCCAAAGGGGCATATATTTAGAAATTTTGGTTGGTTGTTTAAATCCTATGCGTATAGCCTTCCAGGTTGCCCACGTATCCCTGACCATTCTGCTATGTTTGAGCCTCAGCGGGAGGTGTTTGTATGCTGTGTGCAGTACTGCCATTGGGGCCCAGGGTTCCATAAATGATCTTTCGAGGTCAAAGTTGCCTAGATAGACATGCCAGGTTATATGTACGTATGTTGGGTAGATTTATGCCCCCTTGATCTTTGGGTAGTTGTAGTTTAGCATACGCTATTCTGACTTTGCGGCCTCTCCAGAGAAATTTATTAAAGGCTTTTTCTATTAGTTTGATGTCTCTGTGCTTGAGAAGTAGTGGGATCGTTTGTAGGGGAAATAGCAGCTTTCCAAAGCAGACTGATTTAATTATTGTCCCTCTACCCATTAAATTTAAAGGAAGGTTTTCCCATCGCTGTAGGAGTTGGGTGATTTCTTTAAATAGTGTTTTGTAGTTGAGATCATACAGGGAGTGTGGGTCTCTTGATATTTTGATGCCTAAGTATTTTACTTGCTGTTTAACAGGGATTGGAGTCGAGATCAATAGTGTGGGAAGGTCCGTGTGAGTGGATAAATATAATAGTTCACTTTTGTCTAAATTTACTTTGAAGCCACTCCCTTTACCTATCTCACTTATGATATTGAGCGCTATTTTTAGTTCTTCGTGTGGCTTAGACATGAATAAGAGCATGTCGTCTGCGAAGATGGCTTGGGAGACTACTGAGTTGCCTATTGGGATACCAGTGATCTGGTTTTGTAAGATGCGTAGCATGGGTTCAAGGGCTAGGTTAAAGAGCAGGGGGGATAAGGGGCATCCCTGTCAGGTGCCCTTCTGTAGTGATATCCTTTTTGATAGAAAGCCAGGAGTGTATACTTGAGCAGATGGGTCATCGTGGAGCGCACTTATTAGATTTTGAAAAGGGCCAGTGATTTGCATCTGGTTTAAAACCTGCCTCAGCCATGGCCAGCGAACATTATCGAACGCTTTTTCGGCATCCAGTAATAAAATAGCAAATCTCTTTGCTGTGCTCGGGAAAGCTTTAACATAGTCAAGGACCGTAATAACTTTACGTATGTTCATAACCGCAGAGCGGTTCCTGATAAAACCGGCTTGGGACTTACTAACTAGTTTATGCATTAGACCCGCCAGCCTATCTGCCATAATCTTGGTTAAAATTTTGATGTCTTGATTTATGAGAGATATCGGCCTATAGGCTGCCGGGTCCGTTTGTTCTTTACCTTGCTTTGGAATTAATTTGATATGAGCCATCTTGGCTGAGGTCGGCATTGTACCTTGTTTAAGCAGGTCATTAAACATGTTCTGTAAGGGGGGAACTACTTCTGTGTTTAGCATTTTAAAAAATTCAGCTGAAAACCCATCAAGTCCTGGTGCTTTGTAGTTTTTTAGGTTTTTGATGGTGTTAATGATTTCCGTTTGAGTTACTTCTGCATTAAGGGTTAATAGATCAGGTTCGGGTATTGTTGGTAGCTTTCCCTCTTTAATCAATGTCTTATAATTTGTGGCCAATGTATCATTATTATCCTCACTGTATAATTGAGCGTAGTATCTTTGGAACCTTTCGTTTATCTTTTGTGGGTCTGTTTGTTGAGTACCTGTTTCATCTAAGATTGAAAGAATGTTGGTAGGTGGTTTGGAGCCCTTAATAATATTGCTCAGCATTTT
This sequence comes from Hyperolius riggenbachi, assembly GCF_040937935.1. NCBI lineage: Eukaryota > Metazoa > Chordata > Amphibia > Anura > Hyperoliidae > Hyperolius > Hyperolius riggenbachi. The sequence goes on along the minus strand of NC_090647.1, from coordinate 109,496,953 downwards.
GCTCATTTTGTTCCCATACCTACGAAATCTAATTTCCTTGTAGGTTCCATTAAGTCTTTCCTTGTTTTTGAGCCATTGATCAGCTTCCAATTTCTTTTTGATCCACTGAGTTTTGTTCTCTGGATTAGGCCGACTTTGAAAGTTTGTCAATGCATCTCTGGCCCCCCTAACTGCCTTTAGGTATTTTTCGTTAGCTTCTCTTCGCTGGCCTGCCATATAAGCGATAATTCTCCCCCTTAACACTACTTTGGCTGTTTCCCAGTATAGCGCCGATTGTATTGTATGATCTTTATTATTTTCATGGAAGTCTAACCACCATTGCTGTAGGAGGCCTGTGAAGTGCTCATCTTGATATAGTTGGGACGGGAATCTCCAGATGATGTCTGAACCCCTCGGGACCACCTCTTTCAAAACTAGCGTTATTGGGCTATGATCCGATATGACCATATCTTTTATATCGGTGTTTACTAGTCTCTGCGAGATTTTGGTAGAGGTTAGAAACATGTACAATCTGGTCCAGACATCATGTGGAGTGGAAAAAAAGGTGTAAGACCTATCAAAGGGATGTGTAAAGCGCCAGGCATCTACTAACTGTGTGTCCTGTAGAAAGGAATTTAGTCTGTCTGATTTATTTTGGTAGGCCGTGGTTAGTTTGTTTATTTTTGACCTGTCTTCCTTGATGTTCGCAACAGTATTGAAATCCCCCCCCATCAACCAGTTTGATGATATATCACTTGCAATGAGAGCAGTGATTTCTTTGAAAAGTGTGTCATTGTCCTCATTAGGACCATAGACATTTAGGACATTGATAATCTCATTCCCTACTTGTATGCGGACTCTTATCCATCTGCCCCTAGTATCAGGTTTATAGTCCACAGTGTTCCTTTAAAATTTTTATGTATGAGCACCAGAACTCCAGCTTTCCTGTCACACGAGGGTGAACCCAGTACTTGTCCTACCCAGTGCTTTTTCATATACGCAAATTGAGTCTCTGTTAAATGTGTTTCTTGTAGTAATGCTATTTCGGTATTCAATTTCTTAAGGTGGCGGAGCACCATATTTCTTTTGTGAGGGGAACGGAGTCCCTTCACATTCCAGCTACAAAAATGTAGCCCCATCTAAAGTGTGCTAGAGTACCCAGGCCAGTTGAGATAAGATTCCGCAATTTAATTGGTAAACACATGTTTAAGTACATCAGGCAGTTCCCATAGGACGGTGACTTCCCCTTGCATCTGCAAACAGTGCAGATGAAGCTCCCCCTTTTTCTGGACCTTAAATTATCATGGTTGTATTTTTTAAGGTATGATCTTAGTGATAAGTATCCTAAAATTATCAATATTAGGAACAGAAAAACAAAAATCAACATGCCTTCACTTCTTCCCCTATAGGGAGGGATAGAGCTAGAAAGAAAAAAAAAACAGTTTTAGTTCCAAGTCCCGTTCGTTGCATCAGTTTCGTTGCATGAAAAGGGTTTTTCATAACATATCAGGGTATATATTTCTATAACTTTACCAGTATAGTAGTATTGCAAATGATTAGCAGCGCCTTAGATATATAAAGAGAGGTGGGTAGAACAAGGTTTATAGTGCATCTTTTAAGTATCTTCGTGTGTTATCGCCTCTCCCGCCTGAGATGTCTCTTCAGGATTTGCTAGTGTTGTAAAATAATCCTCCGCTTCACGTGCCGTTTTGAAAGTGTGAGTCTCCCCATTATCATCAGTGGCCTTTAGAGTTGCTGGGTACAGCAGTGTGAACTTCCACTTGCGTCTCACACATTCTGAGCAAGCTGCATTCAACTTTTGTCGCATTTTAGAGCTCCAGTGAGAAATCATTAAATAGTCTTATCCTGTGGCCTTCGTATTCCAGCAGTTGGCCATTTTGGCGAAAGGCTCTGATAATGGCTGTCTTTTCCGCATAGTCTAAGTATTTCACCATCACTATCCGGGGGCCTTTTTTGTTTTCTGCAGTCTGTGGGGGCCCAACCCTATGAGCTCGTTCAACCTTGTGAGGACCCTCTAGGCCCAGTAGCTCAGGAATGATTTCAGCACTGATTTTAGGTAAAGCTGCAGCTGTGTATGACTCTGGCAGTCCCACCACCCTCAGATTGCTGCATCTTGATCTATTTTCTAAGTCCTGAAGTTTCTCATGCATCTCTTTATTGTCTTTTATCAGTGACTTAATGGACACTTTTTGCTCTGCCTGATCGTCTTCTAATGTAGAGACTCTCTTCTCTGCCTGATTTATTCGATTGCCATGGGCCTGAAGATCCTTATGAACTTTTTTTAGCGACTGCGTAACAGCCGCTTGGATCATAGATTCCAGGTCGGGCCTAAGCTGCCTGGCCACTGCCTTTGCAATTTTTGCATACTGCGTATGCGACTCACCGCGCTCGGATGCCTCGTCTGAGTCAGAGTCCCAGCCTTGGTTGCTGGCGTTTTCCGTCCAGTCCGTGTCGCCGGCTGTGTTGCGCTTGCGAGCCGGTGACTGGCGGCGGGAGTCTTTTCCTCTTCCCTTCGGCGCCATCTTGGCGGGGGTGGCGGCGGCGTGTTCCCTGGCTTCCGATCGCGTGAGATAGCAATCCATCGGGGGATAGAGATGTCTCCCAAGTTCTCCCGTCCACAGGTTTCAACCTTGCTGGTTAAAGTGGCGCTTTAGCTGGCTTTGAAACTGTGCAGCTCGGGGTCGGGTGCGGGAGCTCCGACTTTAGCTTCCTCCCTCCAGGGCGCCGGAACCGGAAGTCAGAAGTATACCTTTATAACCCGTATGCGAGAACCCGGCCCAGATATAAAGATCTGACCCAGGTTCCTGCATACTGCTAAGGGTTAATAGAGCGTTCTCGAAGTACTAGTATTATTACAGTAGCGGGCTGTGTAACCCGCTTGGTGGCAGATCTTTGAATTGTATGTGTGTGGTGAATCCTTTGGCGTCTGTACGCTCCCTCCGCGAGTTGGCTCATCAAATTGCGAAGTCAGGTTATGCTTCGTGTTGAGCAAAATGACAGTGTGAGAGGATTTCTGACGCCGATCGATTGACCCGTCCGCAGACCGGCCCTTGCGGTCTGTGACAGTTACCTCCAAACCCCAGCACCAATCAAAAGCAAGATCCTTCAGCCAATCAGAAACAAGCAGTGGTCAGGCGGACTGTAAGGAAAACTGCAGCCTCCTCTAACATGTAAATGAGAACATCCCATGATAGGCAGACAAACCACCACCCTAACGCTACTATGACACACCCCTATAGAGCGGACTATAGTGAAAACCACTTATTACATATGCAGATGTATGCGGATGGTGCTGACTTGACTGTGGAGGAGCTGTTGGAGTGTCTGAGAGTGCAGAGACACTGCAAGTCGGAGCACATCAATTATCCCCTCCCTTGGGTGCTTGCTAAACACTGAGTTACCATTGTAGCCCACTACGTGAATAAGACCGGGGGTCAACTGATCTCCACTCCACGTCCAGCAGGGCAAAGTGTCCGTTCACTGGTTCAGGTGTTTACAGGGTTCAGAGGGAAGTTAGAGTTGTTCAGAGTGCAGTACATGTAGTTTGCACTTAGGGTCAGTAGGTGAGCGTGTTGGACAGAGTTTGGTAGTCCCAGGGAAACTAAACATACATGAAAGACCTGTGTGCTTGTATAAAAACATGGTAAACGCAACATGTTGGCATGAAGAACAGACTAAGGCCTCTTGCACACGATTAAGTAATTGTTGGCCTTTTACACATTATACAGTACATTTTGCTAAAATCTTTGCAGTGTAGATATCGTAGAAGTTCACATTAACTATTAAATGTATCTAATACCATTGCAGAACTGTAAAAAAATATAGTATTAAAGGTACTATTACAAGAACTGCAGAAAATCCTCTGGTCATGAGATTTGAGAGCGAAACTGATCCTCTCATCTTTTTTTCAAGTTGTGTGCCCCCGAAATATTTATCTTTTTCCAATTCTTGTATAAGATCTGTAATCTGCTGAGTGTTGTCATTTATTGTGTGTCTCAAATGAAAACTATTCCCCATTTTGTTAATAATTAGCACTGGCTGGGGCAGACGGACAGATCTGGTTGGCCCAATAAGAAGGCCTCTGTTTCTCTCTTGGATTGTACACTTATTCTCTTTACCTTACAGTCATGCTTTGGTGACCACCGCTGCATTGTTAAAATAACATGCAACATTACCTGATATATGCAGCCTATTTGTCTACTGCAGGGCAGGAATGCCATTTGCTGTCAACGGCGCCACTTTACTTCACTATTGACAATGAATGAGATTATCAGCAGCACAGTGGCATGTCCCTGCTTTCCTATTCTGCTATCTGTGCAGCGGCCTCGCCCCTGAAATGCCCTTTTCTTAGCACTTAGTTAGTTCCGGGCTCTTTCGTTCAGCTGCCTTGGCATTTGGTGGGCATAGTGGCTGATGCACCAGTTATCTTTCTGGTAGGACAGTGGTATGGTCCATTTCCATTTGTGGTGGCATCTGTCACCCTTGACCATATTCTGTCTGTGATTGCCGCTAACTGGACTATTCACCAGATTATTGAGTATATTTATTACAGTAAATGTCATGCCATTTGTTTTTCCTGAAGCCTGGACTACTTGTTGATTTCAAATCTGCCTTTATACCCGTGACTCTTATATTATCACAGTTGTTATAACCAGATACCCTTTTGATTATACAGATAATCTTGCAGGCTGCCTGTGATAGGTTGTTTGCCAACATGTTACTTGGTCCTTGTGTCCAGTCACATCTAATACATTATCCAGGTCAAGTTTTGCGTGACTTCTTTTTAGTCAGAAAACCAGTTCTATGTCAGCAGAGTTATTTCTTTACTTCTATCTAAAAAAAGCCTGCTAATGTACTGTGTATGCTTATGGTCCCAGACCCATCATTGCCTTTGCCTATATATTCACTTCACCCATTTCCAGGTTTGGT
>NC_090647.1:107951886-108024386 GCF_040937935.1 Hyperolius riggenbachi | reverse complement strand
ACTTATAAGCTCCCTGCAGGGAAAGCTGGATGCATCCGGACTAGTGATTATCTTGTGTTTAACATTAACTTGTGTTTACATTCCTCACTTGATACAATTAAGTACTTAACACTTCTCTGACTGTGCAGACACTCCAGAACACAGAGAGGTACTCAGAAATCATTCCTGGTACATTACAATAAAAATACAATAGAAATACTCCAGTTATGAATAAAATGCAATTGCAGCTCTCGGAGCAAAAAAATTGTATTTTGGGAACTTGTAATTTCTAAGTGAATAATACTACTAATGCACAAAAGCAAATATGATAACTGTATGTGATATGAAAAGTAGGAAACCATGTTTTTATTGAATATTATGTCAGAGTTTTATACCGCTTTAAAAACGCAATAAAACGCTATACCTCTGCGTCACCATTCACATACATTATGCACGTTTATAAAAATGCACATTGCAGAACGCAAACAAATGCTTTTTTTCATGCAGCCCGTTGACTTACATGATATGTGTTATTGCTAGTGTTTTACACAACGCTAGCGTTTCTGCCTAGAGCGTTCCTACCCTGAGTGATTATTTTGCTTGTAAATGTGCTGAAAGGCTATTTTTATCAATTAGGTGACAAATAAGTCGTTTATGAGAAGTTTTGTGAATAGAGCCCATTGTGGTGTGTTGCGTCTGATAATATAATTGCATAGCAAACGGGATGCAATTATGCTGTAATGGTTCATTCACATTCATGCATTAGCAGTGCTGCATGATAGAATCCATTGGAATAATACGAGGCATGCTGGCATGCTGTGTGGTAGAGGACAACATGTGCATTTACAACTGCAGAGAACCATACCTTCACGTACTATATGTTTCACTGGATGCAACGCATGTGAAATGCACAATGTGACTTTTGCCCTCTGTTGCAATCGTGTTTTTAAAGGGCATTCAACATAATGGCCCAGTATAAACCGCTTTAAGGCTAAGTTCACACAATGGGGTTGATTCACCAAACATACCTATTTAATTATCTTGCATTATTTATATTTCACCTTATTTATAAAATAACTCTTCAGCAACTTCCAAGCCCCCAAAAGTCATTCTCAATAAGATGCCCCTGCTTAACGCAACTTCAATAACTTTAATCAACTTATTTTTAGGCTGCTTTCACAGTAAGACGTTACAGGCGCACGTTAGTGCAGCCTGTAACGCAGCCCAACTCATAGCAATGTAAAAGCAATGGGCTGTTCACAGTGCCCACGTTGCGTTACATTGTAACGCTGCACGTTCTGTGAAAGTGCAGCATACTGTGCGTTAGACTGCTTGCCCATGCGCAGTAATTAGCCACATGGCTAATTAATATTCACTGCACTGCTGACGTGCAGTGTTTTCTTCCTGGAGCGGCCGATTTGTGCGCTGATTGGCTGGCGGGACCACGTGATGCGGAGTGGAACACTCCGCATCACGAAGTCCCGCCAGCCAATCAGCGCCACGGAGACGCAGTGCGCACAAAGAGCTGCATAACGCGGCTCACTCTGGCGTCCTCCTTGAACACCACCAGGCGTTGCGTTAGGGGCATGTTATGCGACCATAACGTCCCTTAAAACGCAACGTCTTGGTGTGAAAGAGGCCTTAGGATATTTTTGCTTGTTCACTGCTTAAAACGAACCTGTGACAAAAAATAAACTAAAAGATTAGATACTTACCAAAGTAGAGCAAAGACTCTGGATGATCCAGAGGCATTTTTGATCTTCCTCCAGTCCACCGCTGCTGACCCTTTTCTTCTTCACGGCCATGCTGAGTGCTCTTGTGCATCTACGAACACAGGAACACTTTTAAAGGCTAAGGGGTCGATTCATAAAGCATTACTACATTTGGTAATGCAGAAAACAGCTGACTTTACCGAGCAACAGGGATGAGCAGAAATTATGCCAGTGCAAATTTACGTATCGTAGTTCGCATCTACGCATCGTAGTTCGTAGGCGAAGTTTCAAAACTATGCTTACAAATTTAAGTGTAGCGAAGTAGCGCTACGTGTAGCTCACGTCCACTATGCGTAGTTAACATGTGTAATGCTTAGTGAACTTTGACTGCGCTACTCGCGTCTACTATTCCGTGTGCGGTTGCGCATTGGAAAGGGGAATGTACGCATAGAAGAGTTACCGGTGTGAGCATTACATGAAGAATTAATGCGTAAAATGCGTAAAAGTCTACGAAATGCATACAAAGCGAATATTTGGTTTGCGTTAAACTACGCGTAGTTCCAGCGTAGCGAAGTTGGCTGACTACGACTATCCCTGCTGAGCACTTAGGAAAATGTAATTTCATAAACCCTGTTACTGCATGAAAAGCTAAAATTACCGAACAGTGAGGTAAATTACCGACTTGTGCGGTAATTACCTCAACACGTCAGTAAAAGTCAATTCATAAAGCAGACAACACGCGGTAAAGCCAGGAAGCAATACCGTCTGCTTTGAAGTGGCAAAAAGAATGCGTAGAGTAGACTGTGAGAGCGTAACTCACAGGCAGAAGCAGAGGCAGCTGTGACTGACAGGAGCAGGGAGCCAATAGAAACAGCCCCTGTTCTCCTGCAAGTCTGACTGATGGAATCTGATAGGCCTTTTGCTGTTGGAACAAGCTTTTTAACCCCCCAGGCAGCAGCAGAGCGAGAGCAGAACAAAACAGGCAAAGGCTCCACCATCACCCTCATAGTGCATGACTCACCGAGTCTGCTGGGCTACCCTTACAGCAGCCAGATTACACCTGTGGGGCATTCAACAGGCTCCACTTGCCATTCGACCACTTCTGGTCACTGCTGGCTCCTCCTCTTGTCATATGCAAATGTTGCACTTTACCTCAGAGCAATAATACACATCATAGTACAATATGCTTCTAAAAACTATAAAATGTATTCAAATTGTCCACTCTCGTTCAGTTGTATGGTATATCAAGCATAGAGTTTTGCCAGTGGGCTCTCCCCGGTCTAACTGCCCAGTCGTGACCACACTGTCCTCCAGCCTGCTACAGTATTCCAAAGTGCCTCAGCTCATCTAGGACGCTGTCTGAGACTCTTCCCTAGTTTGAATTTGACTAGAATATTAAATGGAGGTCATCATAGAGATTTGCAGGGGAGAGCAGGAAATGAGGAGCAGTGAGAAAGAAAGATAAATCTAGCTGAAGCATCTATACAGATTGTAGAAGCACGAATATAACCTTTGGAATTAGGATGTTGCAGTAAGTCAAGGTGAGGGATGATGATGATGGCAGTTTGGTAAATTGGGGGAGATAGGTTGGGGCATATTTTGAATGTTTTGGGGTGTATTTTGAAAATGTTGTGCAGGGTAAAATGTTAGGTCTCAAGAGGTTCCAAATAAAGATCTACACCACCTGCAGCTAGTAGAGAATGTTGCCACAAGACTGTTCACAAGTCAACCCCGCCATTGCCACATGACACCAATCCTTGGCTCACTACACTGGTTACCCATAAAATGGAGAATCCTTTTCAAAATTGGCATGCTAACATTCAAATCCCTTCACAACCTACACCCCTTGTTGCAACTACTGTACGTCACACCACCCACAACTTCAGATTAAAAGAATCCAATAACTTGTCTACCCCCAGAATCAACTAAAAATGTTTTGGAGACAGACTTTTTGTCATGCTGCCCCTACCCTGTGGAATGCCCTGCTAAACTTAATTAAGACAGCTCCAACCCTGGACACGTTTAAATCAAAACTGAAAAGCCACCTGTTTAGTCTGGCATTTATGATCACATACATTTACTCCTGCACACATCACTATGTACTGATCTGATACAAGCTTATGCGCTTTGGGTCCTATGGGAAAAAAGCAATTTACAAATGTTTTGTTGTTGTTGTTAAATATGGGAAGTGAAAGAAAATTGATGGTGACATCAAGATAGCATGCCCGAGTTGTGACGAAACTGACTGACCAGAAACCCTATGATAGCCAATATCCTGCTGAGATGACATGAAGAGCATTTTGCTTTTCGATTCCACTATGACACAAATCATAAGATGTATATTCTCAGTTACTGGCAAAGGGTGAATGATTTCTCTGTAACGAGGATAGCACTCCACAGATATCCACCTTACCAGTGACAAAACAGCTGGAGGCATTTATCCGAGCAACACACAAAATACCTTTTGTTAAAGCAAGATAAGCAAGATTGTTTGACCTAGAAAGACCTTACTGTAATTGTCAGATCTTAGAATGTCTTTTAGGTTAACAGACTAGTGCTAGGAATACACGGTACATTTTGTACCGCTGAATCGAGTCTCTGGATTGATTCCCGCTCGTCCCCGCTCGTCCCCGCGGGCGCCTGGATTGATTCCCGCTCGTCCCCGCGGGCGCTTCTTATCTTCTGCTTGTTTTCTTCCATTGTCCTGCCCGCGGTATCAAGAGCGGAATCGATCCGGCGGGTGATCGGGCACGTCGGATTTTATCAATCGAGCCATCAACGGCTCGATTCAGCAGTACAAAACGTACCGTGTATTCCTAGCATTACCCACTTAAACTAAACCAAGCAAATGGTTCAGATGCTCACTTTTAGCTATGCAGAACATATATAAGTAGTGATGCCAAGCGGTCTGTGTCTGCAAACATTTGCTGTTCCCATCTACTGTGAATTTTACATGATGTTTGCTGTTGCACCATACTTCAACATGGAGCTATTTTTTGACCCTTCACCCTTAACCAGGTGGGACAAGACAGCCAATCAAGCATTTTAATGACATGGACCACTCCCACTTAAAAGAAACAAAGCTAGCAGCCATTTTACAGTCTGACTGCCATAAGTATAGGCAGAGCTGTGAGAGGGACAGATAGATAGCTTTCTGCTGACGCTGTTCTGTGTTATTCAGTGCTGTGTAACTGCTTTCGTAGGTGTTCTGCTTCTTGTATTTCAAACTAGGGACCACAAAAGTACTTTTGGACTAATCTTGACCCCAAAATTCCTTATGAGGACTGGTCCTGCTGTAATTTTTTTGTCATGTGGTGTGATGTGTAGCTTATAACAGCAACCATGTGGTAAAGTGTAGTGTGTGGCTCTTTCACTATTGCAGCCTGTCACTGTATTAAAGACTTAAAGGGATTGAGCGACTGCATTGTCATTTTAAAAAAATGTGTGGCACCTGTAATTGTAACGCAAAGTGTCTTCACATCACTGTCTTTGTAGTGCAGTGTTAGGGCCAGTGCTAAACAGCATGTTTTGGGATATGTTTAGCAATTTTAAGCAGGTAAATAGCAAGTATTTAAGACCTCTGCTACAGTGGCTGCGACTAACAATTTTTTGGCAGGTAAAAATTCAAAAAGCCTCTGCGTAAAAAAATGCATATTTTTTGGGAAACATTTTGCCATTGATCCCCCTCTTTGATGCCACTATCTATGTTTTTGGACAGTTCTGACACCTTTTTAAAATATATAGTGCCTGCAATTATGCTCTGAAGGTTTTTGAAGTTCGCCTGCCATTAAAGTCAATGGGGTCATGAACATCCGTGAAAAAAATTGCAAACGGTCTTTGAACTTTTGCGGTTGATGTTCGTCCATCACTATATATACACTTCTTTCACTTAAAAACACTTCAAGGCTAAATAACTAATTTCAGCTTTTGTATAGTTGAGCCCCACCACCCAAATCAAGCATCTGAGAAGTAAGATGATGGACCGTAAAATTCTGTTAGAGCTTAGGGCTAAGCGTTATTTTAGGAAGGCTGGTGCTGGGAAGTAGGGAAGAGGGAGGTTTAATTTAACACCTAGAGTTGGGAGGTTAGGATTTGTCATCAGGAAATCCTGTATGTTAGGAGGGGAGGTTAGGGTTAGGCATCAGGAAAAGATGTGCAGTATGATGGGGTAGGTTAGGGTTAGCAGCAATGAGGGACGAGGGCAAATTGCCAAACTACAGGGAAAAGTGTTGAAAACCCTGATAGATGCAACATTGCCAAGCTAATAGTAGAATATCGTTAATATGATATTATTCTAACTATTGGCATCAATTGGACCCAAATTAACATGCATGTAAGTCAAACATACTCGTACGGTTTTCCCACAGGACGGAGGGCTATGTTGACAGCAGCAGTGTAAAGGTACATACACACCTCAGACAAAAATTGATCTAAATGAACATTGACAAATGATCGATCTGGGAAGGTTATTTTAAATGACCGAACTGTATACACACAGTAATAATCCAAGAACGAAGGAATTGACAGATCATGCAAAAGTGACGTCTCAGGTGCAATTAACTGAAATAATCGATATCTGTACAAACTTGAGCGATTATTCCCATCCCTCCCGAATTCAATGAACAGTATAATGCATTGTATGTGTAGTACAGCTAAGAAATAGAACATCAGTAGCACAGATATGAGTCTCATATTGTTTCCAGTACAGGGAGAGTTAAGAAACTTCATTTGCTTTCTATGCAAAGGAGCTTCTCTGAGCTATTTGATCCACTGGGCTGAATACAGTCTAGTTCTCTGAAGCACTTAAACAGCCAAGAAACAATGAGAGACAGCTTGAGAGTTGAGTTTTATTGCAGGAAAGTTCAAAGGGTCATCATTTCTGCTTTTGTTTACCAGCTTAAAATACAGAGTGTGGTTTTAAAACTGCAACTGTGACAGCATGATGCAATGTTATAAAAAAAAAAAAAGCTATATAACTGAAAATAAAAATATGAGACTCTTTTCTTTGTTGCTAATGAACTATTCATTATCAGTACTACACATACAATTCATTATATCATATGTTTTTTCGCTTTAGTTTAGCTTTAAATAGCTGAACCCTGGCTATCAGCACAGTATGTGGCGGGGGTGCAAGGGACTTGGCTATCAGTAGTAGGGTTTGGCTATTATAAAGCTGAGCTCTAGATATCTGTGTGCATGAGTGTGTGTATGCGTGTGTGTGAGTGTGATTGTATGTGTGTGTGTAATTGTAGCTGTGTGCATGTGTGTGAGTGTGTGTGTTTGTGTGCGTGTGAAAGCCTTATCTGGGTTATCTCACGCAGTAAGATAATTGGCCTGTAGGGCCGTAAACACGTTTGGATCTCTGGATTCTCTTGCAGCATAGCAACCTGCTGTCAGAATGAGAAGGGGCTGAATACGGCACACTTTCTCGGAAGAGGAGCATGTTCAGTAAACATATAAAGAACTCAGTGTGTGGGCAGCTTCTGGTAAGAAATCATAGAAGGAAGCAGCACTAAGCACACATTTACAGGAGGATGACAATCTCCTTTGTAGAAAGTAACAAAAATACATTTCCAGACAATCAAAAAAGATGTCCTTGCTGAAATCCATGCAGGATCTCTGGAGTTTATAGGTAGCACAGCCCCAGAATGATGCTATGGCATTAATATAAAATAATTAATATAATATATTTTGGATAAAAATCAGTGGTCATGTGACCACAACCGTCTTCTGAATCTGATCTGAATTTCCAGGCAGTTGAGTCAAAATGGATAACTGACATATATATCAAATTGGCAGGGCAGTTTCTAGGCTAAATTTTGCCCAGGGTAATGATGTAAAAATCACCCCCCCACCGTGGAGCCAGGAATAGGTGCCCACACTATAGGTTAGCCACGAAGGTGCCACCAGTATGGGTTAGGTAGCTAGGTGCCACCAGTATGGGTTAGGCAGCTAGGTGCCCGCAGTATAGGTTAGATAGGTAGGTGTCTGCTGCATAGGTTAGGTAGGTAAGTGACTGCAGTATAGTTTAGATAGGTAAGTGACTGCAGTATAGGTTAGATAGGTAGGTGCCAGTATAGGTTAGATAGGTAGGTGACAGTATATCTTAGATAGGTAGGTGACTGCAGTATAGGTTAAGAAAGTAAGTGATTGCAGTATAGGTTAGATAGGTAGGTGACTGCAGTATAGCTTAGATAGGTAGGTGCCAGTATAGCTTAGATCAGGGCCGGATTTACAGCTCAGGAGCCTATAGGCACAGACATTCTGGCGCCCTAAGCCCCACCCCTCATCACAGGCCACACCCTTAAACCACACCCCCATATCTTATTAAATAAAAGCATGCAAGGTAACGCAGATATTACTAAAGACAAGCACAGAATACTAACAATATGGCGATATTAGCAATGACATATAGAATTAATGTAAATAGCAATTGGGAGTAAGTCTTAATAGACTAATTAGTACTAGACAGCTCAAAACGAGTAGGTTAGCACACTGGTAAGAATTTTAATTTTAATCTTGCCTAGATGATACCTGCCCCATATAAAGCCTGACTGTGGCCTAGGCAACAACACCCTCCCCTGGCTTTATAAAGTACCGGGTGGCGCATGACATACCAGCCCAGCTGCCTGTCACGAGTAATAGGCAAACGTTGGCTGGCCTGTCCCCATGTGCCTCTTGCTCTAACCTTGTTGTGTGCGTCTCTCTCCTTTATTGAAGCCGGTAGTGCCTGCATTTGCGTATGAGAGCTTTACCCATACAGCAGCAAATACAAGCAACACAGACTTTAATAAACACACAGCAGGACATGAGCAAGAGACGTATGGGACTAGCCAGTGTCTGCCTGTAAGGTCACACATGACAGGTAGCAGGGCTGGTCTTTCATGCGTCACCATGCATAAAGCCTGCTTGCGGCCTAGAGAAGAAATCTACCCCATTAAATCTACCTCCCGTCCCCCCCCCCCCCCCCTTTCATTCTTGGCCTACAAAATACCCTTGCCCAGAATAACCATTCCAACCCCCCTTTTACACACAAACACACACACACACAGTATGTCTTTTAAAAGTGATCCTAGCACCCAGGACACTTACTTTTTATAATCTTTTACACCATCACTTGCCTACAGAGGACTGCATGAGTACATTTCCCAGCGGAGAGTTGTATGGACTACAATCATCTCCAGGCATGCACTGCAAAAAGTGACCTGGGTGCGATCGCAGCACTTTGCACACGCAAAAAGTCTGCGAGTGGCACTTCACGTGCTAACTGTTTAGCACGCCCGTGCTAACAGTTAGCACAGGTTTGTGAATCAAGCCCATAGATATAAAACGCACACATACACACACACATTGACACACAGACATTCACACTCACACAATCTCCCACACACACACAGACACACACAGGCATACACAATCACACACACACACAGGTATACGCAATCACACACACAGCCACAGCACACAAACAGTGACACACACACTGACACACCCACATGCATACACACACACATGCATACACACTGACAAACTCACACCCACATGCATACACACACACACTGACAAACACACTGACACACACATCCACATGCATACACTGACACACACACAGACAGTAACTTCATTTGCTGAATAAACAATGCAGGTGAGATAGTTTAAGACACAGTGACAACACATTCTGGTTGGCTGCTTTAGTGGACAGGAGAGGGGTCGGCGGGGCGGAGCTTTTTGCCTACCCGTGCTTCTGGGATTCATTTCATCCTCCTCCTCTCTATCCCCTTCCATCAGGGCGGCTCTGAGCGCACCAGTGCAGACAGGCTAATTCCGCCGGGAAGTGATGCCCCCGCATTGCCTTGGCCGCCCATGTTTATTCTCAAAGTCCCATTTCCAGGACTCCAGCGGGCAGCAGAGACGAACAATCACGCCGCCCCCCGCCGCCTATGCACGCAGCTGCTGTTCACTTACAAGTTTCAGCGCTGCGTGCAGGCATGAATACGGCGGCCGGTGGGTGAGGAGAGCAGGACGTAAGGACTGTGCGTGCGTGTGTGTGTCACTAGCCGCCCGCCCCTTACTATACTTGTGGCCGCGGGCACCAGATCATGATGCAAGGAGAAGGAGGCGGGCGGCGCTGGCATTAGTGTTGTTTTTTTTCTAGATTTTTAATTTTAAAGGGACATAATTTAACCCCGCCTTTGCCCAATCAGGCGCCCCTAGGCACGTGCCTAGTGTGCCTTATGGTAAATCCGGCCCTGGCTTAGATAGGTAGGTGACTGCAGTATAGCTTAGATAGGTAGGTGACTGCAGTATAGGTTAGGTAGGTAAGTGACTGCAGTATAGATTAGTTAGGTAGGTGACTGCAGTGTAGGTTAGGTAGGTAAGTGACTGCAGTATAGGTTAGGTTTGTCATAATTCTTATTCACTCCTACTGACCCTGCGAAACTCGCCACTATTGGTTAATCTCTTAGCAGTGTTGGGGAGGGAGAGGGGTGCAAATGATCTATGGATCATTTGAATCCACCAGGATGAGACTAGCTGCTTCTCGTCTTCCTGGTGTGGTTGCTGATGGGATAGAGATCTGGAAAATCTCAACAGAAAGAGATGCTATAGGTAATTTGGGCACCGTTGGTGCCTCTGTACGTTGAATGCTATAAGTACTAACCACTTATAGCCAGTTTAGCCACTAACCATGGCTTTTAACATGGGTTCTTTTGTTGCCTGTTATTTGTAGCCACAGTTTGGTTAGAGTTAGGTATCACTTGGGTGGGTCATTTGGGGTTAGGCATAGGATGGGGAGGTTAGTTAGGGGTAGGCAAGGCAAGATTTATATCTTTGGAGCCTATAGGCACAGAAGTTCTGGCACGCTCAACACCACTTTCTGGCAAACCCACAAATCCTGACACAAACTTGGGTGCGCCCATCCAGCTCTATAAGGGCTGGTTCACACTGCAAGAGCTTTTTATTTTAAAAGTTCTTGCTAATGTAATGCTATGTGAGTGTTCTCATTCATGAGATGTGACTTTATAAAAATCACCCATAGCATTGTTTTAGCAAGAGATTGTAAAAATCACTAGCACTTAAAAAGCTTTTACAGTGTGAACTAGCACTAAGGGCCAGTGGCATTGGTGCAAATCCTGGACATAAGCGGCCTCTCAGCACACTTGCGCCTCTAGGTTTGTGCCTAGAATACCTTGTGTTAAATCTGGCCATGGGGGTAAGCATAGGTTCTTGGGTTGGTTAGGGTTAGGCATTGGTTGGGCGATTGGTTAGGGTTAGGCATTGGTTGTGGGGGTCAGTTAGGGTTGGGCATTGATGGGGGAGTATTTAAGTGAGAATGGGGTCAGGTAAGGCAACAGTAAAAAATTGGTTTAAGAAATACCAATATTTTACTATTGTAATTATATACAGCCTAATATTAGAATAATAGTAATTTTACAAAATTCTGTTAGCGGGGATTTCCAGCGTCCAAATTACCATGGTGCCCATACAGGTATTTTCAATTTTATTGCTAAAAGTACAGATATGCACTGAAGCATTCATTCAGCATTCTGTGCATTACTGATTCATGTAAATTTACTATCATATGCTTTGAAAAAAATTGCAGACTGAACTATGGCTTCAAAACAGACACTGGAACAGCCTGAAACACCCACAATCTGTGCCAAGAATTTACACTGACATGTAACATCACTGAGTTTCATACACAAAGAAGTAACAGACTAATCACTGGCAGGACAGATTACAGGAGCAGGTTTAGTGAGACAGCTGAGGTCTGCTTGTCAGGCCTGGCATGCTAAGAAGAGGAATTACAGCTCCTAGCTTTATTCATACATACCTGCGTGTCTGTGGCTGCTCAGTCTGGGAAGATGTCATGATGAATGCAAATATTTCTCAAAGACATCATTGCAGATTTCTGCAGCTACAGCGAGGTTATATTATTTTACCAAGCTTAATCTTAAACATATTTTTTTTCCAAAAAGCACAACTCTAGAAAAATAAACTTTTGTAAAATGCTGAGAGGGTAAAGGAGGATATCTCTATGCGGTTTGAATCCTATAGGAGAAAAGAGCTTTACAAATGTTATTGTATTGTATTATTTAGTTTATTGTTTAGTATATTTTTCCCCTGTTTTTTGCCCTCTAAACCTAGGTGCATTTTATGGTCCAGAGCGTCCTATAACTTCCCTGATGCCAACCCCTGCTTTGGGAGAGCAGATGCATAATATCCCAATCCAGGCTTTCCTTTGAACCAGGAGCCTGAAGGTTTTGACCTTCACAATCCTGGCTTGGGGGTCCTCTAGAAGCTTGGAATTCTAGGTAATAGCCCAGTTTGCCATTATGGCATTGACAGCCCTGGTGAGTACCTCCATCAGGTTTGTATTTATACTTTAAAAAAAAGTAAATTAAAAAAAGGTCTCTAAAAAACGCTGAAACTCAAAATTGTTCAATTGCCATACACACACACACGCACGCACGCACGCACGCACGCACGCACGCACGCACGCACGCACGCACGCACACACACACACATACTACCCCACCTCTCCCCATCCCCCTTATTCCTGTAGATTGTAAGCTCACAAGGGCAGGGCTCTCTCATCCTTTTGTGTCTTGGAAGTGGAACTTGTTAAACATTTTATTCTTCATGTTATTTTTGTCACTGTAGTTACCATTTCTGTCTTTTGTACTGATTCTGTGTCTTGTATACTAGTGTATACCATTGTCTGTAATATTATGTACCCCATATTTGTTTCTTACTTTGTACAGCGCCACGGAATGTGTTGGCGCTTTATAAATCAGTAGTTATATATATATATATGTGTGTGTGTGTATATATATATACATATATATATACAGAAACGAGGAGTTGCAGCACACAGCTCTTTTATTGAGCAATCAAAAGCAATACAGGCAGACGTTTTGGTTGTATCCAACCTTCCTCAATGCCAAACAAATGTGAGTAACATCATCAAATATATACCGGCCCACGCAGGAAATGACATGCAAGGTATACACCCATCAAACTAACAGCAAAGCATTCAATTCTACACAGCAGATAGTGTTTAATTCACACTTATCTGTTCCAAAGGCAGTCCATATATCAAATTCCTGTGTCTTTATCCAATCCATGTCATCCAATTCAGATGATTCGTATAGATATACAATCTGTAATGCCATAAAAAACATATCATAAATATAAATGTAGGTCAAAGTCCCTATTCAGCCCATGTGGGTGTAGGGACCCAAACTTATGGATCCACATGACCTCTCGCTTTCTGAGGAGCAAAACTCGGTCCCCCCCTCTTCTGGGTTTTGTAATATGATCTATAACCATAAACTTAAGATCCGTATCCTTGTGGCCCAGGGATCTCCAATGTCTAGCTACTGGAAGATCAGAGGTCTCCCCCCTGACAGAGCTCCTGTGTTGACAGATGCAATCCCGCACTTTCTGTGTAGTTTCCCCTATGTATCGTAAGCCACAAGGGCATGTCAACATGTACACCACAAAAGAGCTCTGGCAACATATTTATGATATGTTTTTTGTGATATTTATGATATGTCAATCGCCTGGCGACACCTCTTAGTAGCGACGGTTTGGCCACGTGGTTGCGGCGACAATTGTGGCCCGTGTGTATGAGGCTAAAGACAAAGGAGCTCAAAGAGGACCAGTGGCTGCACATTGTGGCTGTTCACAAGTCAGGACAGTGGCGTAGCTGGGGTGTTTGACACCCGGTGCGGATAATTTACCGACACCCTCTTCCCCTCTCCCAAAAAAAAGCGAAGCGCGCAGTGGCAAAAAAATGGGTGTAGACATGACATCACATGGGTGGGGGTAACTGTAATTTAACTGTAACAGTAAGGCAGTGGGTTAATATAGGTAGCCAGAATAGTTGCCCCCAGCATAGGTTAGATAGGTAGGTGCCCCCAGTATAGGTTAGTTTGGTAAGTGCCTCTAATAAAGGTAGCCAGTATAGTTGCCACCAGTATAGGCTAGCTAGGTAGGTAGGTGCCCCCAATACAGGTTAGATAGGTAGCTGCCCCAGTATAGGTAAGATTGGTAGGTGCCTCCAGTTTAGGTTAGATAGGTAGCTCCCCCCCAGTATAGGTTAGATAGGTAGGTGCCCACCAGTATAGGTTAGATTAGGTAGCTGCCCCCCAGTATAGGTTAGATTAGGTAGGTGCCCCCCAGCAAAGGTTAGATTGTTAGCTGCCCCCAGTATAGATTAGGTAGGTGCCCCCAGTATAGGTTAGATAGGTAGCTGCCCCCCGGCTGAACAGGAGGCAGCATGTATATCAACGTCTATGCAGAGAGGAGAAGACCGGCGGCTAGCGAGCGGCGATTGGAACCAGGGAGGTGAGTTATTTAGTACAGGCTTCCCTGTGCATTGCTCTCTGTAGTCTGGAGAGGGGGAGCACGGAGGGCAGCCCGGGGAGAGGAAGGGAGGGAGAGGTCGGGCTGCCGTCCCCGCGACTGTGGCTCTCCCTCCATTACAGCGCACCCCTTCTAGGTGCGGGTCGCACCCCCGCACCCCTGTCACGACGCTAGTAAGTCAGGAAATGGCTACAAGCCCATTTCTAAATGTTTTCAAGTTCCAGTGGCTACAGAGCAAAGTATTATTAAAAAATACATGATGTCCTGCACTGTGGAAAATTTCAGAGTACGTGGTCGGAAGCCAAAAGTGACACCTGTGCTGGCCAGGAGAATAGTGAAAGAGGTGATAACGAATCCAAGGACCACCACTAAGGCCATCCTTGTGAATCTGGGCTCTGCTGGTAGCAATCTCTCAAGGCAGACAATTCAACGGACACTGCACACTGCTGGGTTCCACTGATGCAGAACAAGGATGACACCACTTCTCCAGATAAGACACACAAAAGCTTGCTTGGCCTTTGCAAATGCTTATCTGGACAAAGAAGAAGACTTCTGGTTTTCTGTGAAACAAAAATGTAATTGGTCACAATAATGTTTCCTTCATTTGGTGTAACAAAGGAGAAGCCTTCAACCCAAAGAACACCATCCCCACTGTCAAACATGGTAGTAGGAACCTAATGCTTTGGGTTGTTTTTTCAGCCAATGGACCAGGGAACCTAATCACAGTAAACGGCACCATGAAAAAAAAAGTAATACATGAGGATTCTCAACGACAAATCAGGTAGTCTGCAGAGAAACTTGGTCTTGGTCACCAATGGATATTTCCGCTTGACTATGACCTAAAACACACAGCAAAAGTGGTGAAGAAATGGTTAGCAGACAACAACATTAAAGTTTTGGAGTGGCCCAACCAGAGTCCTGACTTGAATCCAATTGAGAATCTGTGGAGGGAGCTAAAGATCAGGGTGATGGCAAGAAGACCCTCCAACCTGAAAGATTTGGAGCTCATTGCTAAAGATGAATGGGCAAACATGCCTATGAAGACATCCAAAAAGCTGGTCTGCAATTATAGGAAGTGTTTGATTGCTGTAATAGCCAATAACCACTTCACCCCCAAGGGTTTTTACCCTAACAGACCAGAGCAATTTTCACCTGTCAATGCTCTTCCCTTTCATTTGTCAATAACTTTTTCAATACTTATCACAACAAAATGATCTATACCTTGTTTTCCCCCCAGAGATAAGGTTTTTGGGGGGTGATATTTGTGTTCTGTAATTACTTTACTTTCTATGCATTTTAAAGGGAAAAACAAGGGAAAAATGAAAAAAATACACAATTTCTCCAATTCCATCCCCTATAGTTTTAAAATAAACAATGCTACATAAAACCCAAACATTTTATCTGCCTATGTTAAGTAGAACATTGGGAACAAGGAGCAATTTTTTTTTCAAAAAGACTTTATGGTTTTTGAGAAAATCGATTTTAAGTTTCAAATGAAAAAAGTATTCATGTTTAAAAAACCGCCAAAACCCGCCGACTTTAGCGGTCAATAGCAAAGCCCCCTTACATGATATAAACCCCAAATTTTCAGGATATGTTAAGTAGAATATTGAGAACAAGGTGCACACATTTTTTTTCAAAAAGACCTTATAGTTTTTAGGAAAATCGATTTTAAAAACTGGACATTTTAAAACGTCCATTGGTCCATTAACAGGGATAAATTGGACGTTTTAATATTACTGGTGGTCTTGAAGTGGATAAAGGCTTTTCTATTGATTATTGAGAAGGGTATGAATAATTTTGGACTGGACACTTTTTGCTCAAATGCAAATAAAAACTGAGAAATGTTTGTTTCTTCAATAATTCCGCTTGTACATCATCTTATTATCTTTTGGGAGACCTGTGTTATTACCCGTCAAAAAAAAATACTTGCTGGTTGAATAAAAGTAACGTTAAATCAAAATTTGCCAGGGGTATGAATAATTATGGGCAGCACTGTGTGTGTATATATATATATATATATATATATATATATATATATATATATATATATATATATATATATATATATATATATATATATATATATACTGTATATATATATATATATATATTCCATTAGTGTGAAACAGAGCACTCATTGGGCATCATTAGACTCTAGAGCTCTATCTATCTATCTATCTATCTATCTATCTATTTCTGCAATATAGCTCTATGTACATCCGCTTTAGATCTGTGTGTTTTATACCTCTTGGGTTTACTATATGAAATGTTCAAAGACCTGTCATGACTAATGATTAGTCTACTGGCAGTTAGAAATTACCGGCGGAGACACATCTAGCATTGGCTCAGCTCTGTGTGAGGAATACATCAAAGTCATTCTGAAATCTCCATTAATGCATAGTCTCAGGATACTATCACCTCCTCTACTAGGCAGGTACACCCAGGAAGCGTATAGCCTCAAAATTACTGACGCTAGGTGCATTAAGATAATGTGTTAGGTGTCACAAGCAAAATCTCATGCCTGTTGTGGGATTTTGGTTACTGTCAGTGACTAAGAATTGTCTCCAGACGGATGCAGTCTATTGCTGCAATTCTGATGATGTTCCACTTTTAACCTAACTGTTAAAGTAAGAAATAACAGAAATCAAAGAGCTGGAGCCACAATGAAGTCTGTGATTAATCAGTTGGAAATGGAAAACAATATTTAAAGTGTACCTGAGACTACTTGAGATGGGTGAAAAGTTTTATACATACTTCTTCCAGCCCCCTCCAGGCAGATCACTCCCTCGCCATCTTCCTTCGCCTCCTGGATGGTCCCGTAGAAGTCCCGTTATCTAGTCGGGGCAAGTCAGCGAGGGTGCAGTACCCCACGCGTGTTCCCCTGTTGCATTCCCGCACCCAGGAGCGTGACGGGGCAGAAGATAGCGGGGCTTCTATGGGACCATCCAGGAGGCGGAGGATGGTGGCGAGGGAGTGATCTGCGTGGAGGGGGCTGGAGGAAGCCCCATGCATGTACAAAACGTTTCTCTCACTTCTTCTCAGGTTTACTTTAATCTATCAACGACAATGTTAAACCTCCATCTCTACACGTGCTTGTAACAATTATTTATTTATGGCATACAAAAATAATCCAGCAGTTGAATAACATAAACCCTCCCTTTAAAACCAATGAAAACACTGGTCACAAACCAAGAGCGCTATACTGTTACCATCCAACTGTAACAGTGATGGTAATAACCGATCTGATCACCCAGCGACCGCCTATGCCAATCAGATCCTGTCCACCAATCACCTCTTGACCTATATGTGGGCCCGCCACCGGCGCACACCGTGAGGCCTCCACTCCCACACTGTCAATGTATGGCCATACAATTTTTTCACCAAGTAGGTAGGCTGATCTTCCTATATACACTTCATCAATGGATGTTGCTATAACACGATTCCTCACAAGCCTGACGAGATGTATATGACAGCAATCTTGTCAATTGCATTAGATCCTTGTACAGTCGGTGTGCTGGAATCACCTCATAAACACTTTGTCACTAAATCTCCAAAGTATAGGTTGTAGATACTTGGCCATCACGCTTAGCAGTTGTCATACGTCACCCACAGTGCTGCAGTGTGTAGATCTTGCCATCTCCGGTGTTGTCGCGGCTCCAGCAATACTTCCTGCAAGGGAATCCACTCAGGGCTGCGTAGTCACCCCTTCAAGCCCGACAATGTGCGTCACCTTGCCGCCTGTTCACCGCTAACCACTCAGGCTGACTCTGCGGGCACCATTGGCGTTCCGGTCGTGTGAGCGCTCACAGGTTTGGACCAGGCCTTTCCACTGACGCGTTTCGCCCCGCCCACGCGGCTTTCTCAAAGCGTATTGGGTAAAGGCATGTCCATTTCCATACCCTTTAATCCTATTTCGGCACAGCTCAGTCCACTCCCATCAACGAAGGGGCAGGGGAGGGGAAGGGATCTGATGATTCAACACCTCCTCACCATGCTTCCATTAAATCCTTGTATTCCCACCACATGGGGGGTGACCAGCATTGTCCTTCCTCACACACATAGCGATTCCTGGGAACTAGGATTGGTGAGCATGTGAAAAATATTGAAAAGGCTGAAAAGGACAGCCCATTAGAGTCACACTTTGAGAAATATCATAGACAAGACAAATAACATTTATATCGCGCTTTTCTCCTGGCGGACTCAAAGCGCCAGAGCAGCAGCCACTAGGGCGCGCTCTATAGGCAGTAGCAGTGTTATGGAGACTTGCCAAAGGTCTCCTACTGAATTAGGTGCTGGCGTACTGAACAGGCAGAGCCGAGATTCGAACCCTGGTCTCCCGTGTCAGAGGCAGAGCCCTTAACCATTACACCATCCAGCCACCACCATCATAATAGGGACCCCACAGGTTTAAGGCTTAAAGCGGATCCGAGATGAAAAACTAACTATAACAAGTAACTTGTCTATATATCTTATCTAAAGTTTAGATAGTTTACACAGCAAATCTAGCTGCAAACAGCTTTAATAGAATATGATTGATTATTCCTGTGATACAATGACAGCAGCCATGTTGTTTGTAAACATTACACAGAAGCAGGCTTATCTGTATCTTGAGCAAAAAAACCTAATCCCCCCCTCCTCCCCTCTGCCTCTGAAATCTCTAACTAGTAATACCTCCCCCTCCTCCTGCCCAGACTAAGCTCCCATGAGCCCTTGCTACTGTCTGAAAGTGCCTTGGCTCTCTGAAAACCTGCTTCTTTCGTTTATAGGGAATTAGAGTATTAAAACAAAAACAAAAAAGTATTTGGCTTGAGGAATGCCCAATAAACAATAGGAAAGGAACACAATTATGCAATGAGTAAAAGTTCATCTCGGATCCACTTTAAAGGGATCATAAAACAAAAGATACCTAAAAGAGGGGAAGATATTGAAAAAGAATTGTATAAAATTGAAACGATGTGGATGTATCGTTTGGGAACAAAGATACCACATGGTTTACATTCAGATATAAACATGGTGTACTTTCTGGACTAGAAGAATGGAATGATTTGATTGAGATGTATTATGACAAATGGGAAGATCGGAATCGCTATGTGTGAGGAAGGACAATGCTGGAAAGGCGGCTCACTCTCCTCCCCAAGCGCCTCCCTCCCACCTTGCCTATACAGAGTCCTGAGCAGAGTGTAAATGAGAGGTTACTCACCCAGCTAGCAGCCCCTCTGGCTACCTAATACTTGGGGGCACCTCTAGCTACATAATATTAAAGGTACTTCTGGCTTCCTAATACTAAGGGGCACCTGCAGCGACCTGTGATGGGCAGGGTAAGTAAGGGAGAAGTGACAGATGGGTCAGCCAATACATTTGCAGTACGGTTCGGCAGAGGTTTGTAGGTTCATGGAGGATGAAATCTAGGGTGCCAGGACATGTGTGCCTATAGGCTCCTTTGACATACATCCGGGCCTGCGAGTAGCCTTGTAATTGTAAGCCTATACAGATAGCTTTTTAGAGATTGCTATAGACGTCCACTATTCCACACTCATCATTTTGTGTTGTTGCTTGCAAAAAGGTCACTGTTTTTAAAAAGGTCACTGAAATTAAGTTACCCATCATAAAAGTGCAATTATAAACATTACATAGGCAGTTAAAACTAAATAGCAAAAGCCTCTTTTTTTGCTATAAAAAAATGTCAAGTTTCTCCTGCAAGCTGTGAGCAGTGGCCACTGGCCAGGTCCGCAATACTGACAGCCTGCATCCACTTTGTAATGCCCACCCCCTTCCACTGACAGTTGGCGTTGGCTGTCACTGATACAGCCAACTGACAGTGGAAGGGAGGGGGCACTACAAGGTGGATGCAGGCTGTCAGTATTGCGGACCTGGCCACCACTGACAGCTTGCAGGAGAAACTTTGGATGCCCCACCCCCATCCCAGGACATGATCCGTGTCACTCCCAGGTGCCAGCTTCTGTCTAGAATGGAAGGAAGGAGGGAAAGGAGCTTGAACTTCCTTCTCAGCAGGATAATTCAAAACCATTCAGCACATCTCTTAACTCAGCTTCATATACAGCTGTGGAAATTACTAGTGAACGAATAGAGAGTGAATAGTGTTGATAGAGCAAATTAAATCTTACATCTTTTAAACAGGGTCCAAAGAAATAGCTGGGTTCTGATATACTGAGATATATCAAGGTCAGAGATTATCATTTTTCATATTAAAACGCTGTTTAATACTATTGGAGCAATACTATAGAAAATGTGCATCTGAGGTCATGTATACTTAAGGGTAAGAATGATATTTGCATAAGCAAACTCTTGCTTGAACAAAGAAGTGTAAATATGTCTTAACAATGAGGCCATGTGGAACACACAAAGCAAATATCTAAATATAGCATACTACCGCCTTCTGTTAAGCCTAATGTAAAAGCAACTCGATGTGCTCTTGTACTCATATATACAGTATGTGTGCTTAATATGCTTTAAAATAGGGGCCCTGATTAAAATGCATTCATTTCCAGTATGTACAATATGAGCTGTTACACTTGTGCCTATACCAATTATAAATTAGCTACAGCGTATGTTGCAGCCAATCTCTCTCTTGTAATGCCCTCCTTTGACCATCTGTGCCCTCCATCGCCCCTGCGTGCTAGCTGGTGTTTTGCTAATACACTCCATCATCAGGTCTTGGCCAGTACACTAGTCTATACCTTTGACCCGGAATCAATAGCCACTGCACAGTAGCTCTCCTGTACATGCATAGACAGAGCTGTCCACACTCCCAGCAGCTCTCCCTGCCACATACACATTCTCCTCAGCTCATTTTCTCTGGTAGTGTCTGGCTTCTTTCGGGCAGGGAACAGGGCTTCTCCCAGCCATGTACGCTCTCTTCCACTGCTCTATCTAGTTTCTCTGGTGGGGTGGAGTGGAATAGGCCGCCGAATAATTGTTCATTTTGAGCACCTGTAAATCACTGATTCCTAGCCTTCTCCAGTGTTTGGTGTCACAGTGAGTGCCTCTACCATACGGTGCTGCCAGGCACATATAGTGATGTCACACATGAGCCTGGTGCCACGTGGTACAGGCGCTCCTGGTGATGCCAGACACTGGAGGAGGCCAGGAGTCACGTCGGTAGACAGGTGATACTATACCGAGCACAGGCACCTGGGAGACACTTTGACACCGTCAGAAGGTCCGTCAGGCACGTCGGTTGTTGCTATACTGAACACCGATACTGCTGCAAACAAGATTGATTATTTGTGACTAAAATTTTCCAGCATGTCCCATTGATACTTTGGTGTGATTGTGACCAGAAATCAATTGAAAGACAGACTGGGCGGCCATGTTGTGGGCGGCCATGTTGTGGGCGGCACCGATTCTCTTCCTTTTCAATAAAATTATTGAACTGAGAGGTCCGTCGGACCACAATATTGAGTGGTGTATGGGCACATTTACACAATGATAGGGATTAGATTGTGAGCCCCTCGGAGGGACAGTTGGTGATAAGACTATAAACTGTGTAAAACACCATGGAACATGTCATTGCTACAAAAATAATAAATAAATAAATAAATGGAATGGGGTACTTCATAAACAATGCAAACAATGCAGAAAAAACAAGATGAATCATTTGAGACATTTTTTATTATTTGTGCATTTTCAATCAGGTGAATTACATCCATATGTAAAATGTTGCTAGACCAGTACTCAGAAGAAACACTTCAGCCAAACTATTTTGATTTGGAAAAAAAAAAAGAAAAACATTAAAAACTTGTTTTCTCCTTAAACAGCCATTAAAGCTGCAGCAAGTAGGCCAGACACACAATAGGCAACCCTTTATTGGGTATTCAGGTTGGGTTCCTGGGGGAAGTTAAAAAGACGCATTTCTCACAACACGACATTATACAGCTTGTCTCTTTGAGCTACCTACATTCACATGGAGCTGTGAGGGCCATTGAAGCCCAGACATAAAGACCCCTCCAAATTTCTTCATTTTATGGAGCAGCTGTCATGTTGTCTTCAGTGTAAGGCAGGGCGGCCAGGACACTGGACATACCAGACAGGATGTGTCCTTATTTACATTTGTGTTTACCACTTCTAAGTGTTCTGCTCTTATCTTACAAAAAATAAAGATGTACTTATTGCAATGCATGTTTACCGAGTGCAGGGCTGACTACTCCAGCTCTCTAGAAAAGCTGCTTATAGATGTTTTGACCTGGATTTATTTAATTTATGCATTATATAACTCAAAATATTGTTTAGCATGTAAGAGATAACATAAAGCCTTTCTTCTCTGTCTAGTTCTCCAAAGAATATTATGGCTTAAAGTGGACCCAAATCAAAAATACAAGATTTCAGAAATAAAATCTATTTTCTAAATTATAATAATAAATAGCAGCCTTTTTCAGCTGTGTGATGACAAATATAAAATATTTTACATTTATTGGAGGAACCCCTCCCTTCCTTTCATATTGCCGGGACTGAATCTGGCAGGAGTAGGTGGTGTCCGGCAAAGGAGAAATTGCTAATGGCTGCCCCCAGTATAACCCTAGTTATGAAAAGAGAAGGGTGAAAAGCATGCACTGAAATGCTCATAGGCTTGAAGGAGTGTTTATTTATCTTTGTATGTGTCAGAGTGGTGCAACTAAATATTTTGAAATAAAAAAATGTTTGGTTTGGGTCCGCTTTAACTTTAACCCAGGATTGAACTCATCCCAATAAACAGCTCATACCCCCTTTCCCACATGAATTCTTTACCTTTGCTCAAATAGATCATCAGGGATGTCTGTATTATTATTATTATTATTATTATTATTTAGTATTTATATAGCGCCGACATCTTCCGCAGCGCTGTACAGAGCATATATAGTCTTGTCACTAACTGTCCCTCGAAGGAGCTCACAATCTAGTCCCTACCATAGTCATATGCCTATATTGTGTAGTGTATGTATTGTAGTCTAGGGCCAATTTAGGGGAGAATCCAATTAACTTATCTGTATGTTTTTGGAGTGTGGGAGGAAACCAGAGTGCCCGGAAGAAACCTACGCAGACACCGGGAGAACATACAAACTTCTTGCATATGTTGATCTGGCTGGGATTTGAACCGGGGACCCAAGGCAAGATCACCAACCACTACGTCACCGTGCTGCCCGGTATCACCATCTGTATGGCTGATATTGTGGTGAAGCCCCTCCCACAGTGTGATTTCAGGGCCATGGCCCTGACTGTTTCCTGTCCTGAACCTCATTGCACTGTGGGAAATAATTGCTGTTTCCAACTGCCAAGTAAGCAGTATAGAAAAACAAATATAAGGTATATAGAAGTATATACAAAGAAAAAACCCTTTTAGCCTGTGTTAGCGGGTGTGTTTATAGACAATGGCAGTTGGTGCTGTCTGGTTTTTTTCTTGTCTGCCGGCAGTAAAGATGATGACCTGCAGGCTCATAGTGCATCAAACAACATGAACAAATTACTCAACGCATATCAATCATTTCTTGATACATCATCTATTTTCTAACTTCTCAATTTGAAAAGTATTGACTTATTTTTTCCTCCTACTACTATCTTTAATGTTCCTCTTTAAAGCCTCTACTCTAGTCATCCTCACAAGCCGGGGCCCACTTGGACAGATGTCAGGAATCCTTGGTTGCTTGGATGCTCTTGGGCTGTGCGAGTGGCAGGGTACTTCATTTTGGTGAACCAGGACCACAAGCACTTTTTGTAATGGACTAAAAATCACACACTAAGAGTACTTTATGTTTTATACAGAAAAACATTTGGGTAAAGACAAAGCATTTGGGTACCTGTAACGCCAGTCTCACTAGCCCCACACACACAGCTATATGTATTCAATGCCTTGTACTAGTGAAAAGCAGATCCTGACACAAAGTCAAGATGGATATTATACCATTATGGGTGTGCAATAAACAAGCAGCTCTGAATGTACTCCAGGCTTTCAAGAAAAGTGAATGATTAGCATATTCACTCACTGTCCGTAAGAAATGTGTTACGTGGGTAATTTCTTGCTCACGTGAAACTCAGTACTTGCACATACCTTCTTTTTTAGGAAGGCAAAAATCTACCTGGCACAGCCTGAAATAGAGGCCTGCTTTGGGTCGGGTACACGCGGGTTACGCAAAATGCAGGTCGGGTTCGGGTACCGGTTTTGATTTTTAGCGGGTTACAGGTCGGGTGCAGCAGGTACCGGGTCCGTGGTTGACGGTCGGGTTCGGGTACCCGTTTTGATTTAACAGGGTTGCGGGTTGGGTGCGGGTAGCGGGTCTGCGGGTGCGGGAACCAGATTCACCAGAAAGCGGGTTGCTGGTCAATTGCGGGTAGCAGAGCTGCGGGTGTGGGTCAGGTGCGGGTTTGAAAAATTAGACCCGCACAGGCCTCTAGCCTGAAGTATCAACAATCCAGGATGGAAGACAGAAGAATGTGATGCTGAATGGAGCTGCATGTTTAATATTGTAAGGAATTAAGGGCCTGATCCAATTCACTTTTTCTCAGTTTTCTCCAAGGTGATATTTTAACATATTATCAATGTATTGGGCTTGATTCACTAAGACAAATAGCATGCCTTATCTACGTTAACACGCCTTATCAGAGATAGCATGCCTTATCCGAGTTAACACTCCTTATCAGAGATAACACACCTTATCAAAGTTAACTTGCCTTATCAGAGAAGCATAGTGAGTGCTACGAATCCACAGGTGCTCAGGGCAGGACGAGTGGCGCTCTCGTCATTGCCAGTTAGCAGGCATAATTTTGTTGCGCTCGCTATGCTACTCTGATAAGACATGTTAACTTTGATAAGGCGTGTTATCTCTGATAAGGAGCGTTAACTCAGATAAGGCATGCTATTTGTCTTAGTGAATCAAGCCCAATGCCTTTTAAGCCACAAGCAAGCAAGGACATTCACAGTAGCCTCCGACTGCCCATGACCGGCCAGCTTTCTGGGGTTGTATGGGCGCAGGATGACTGTGGGAAGCTGCAAGAAGCCCCGGGTAAGGTAAACTGATTTTTTTTTAGGCTTAAAGGGAACCGTAACCGAGTTAAAAAAAATCACTTACCTGGGGCTTCTCCAAAACCAGGCCCCCCCCCCCTCGACACCCTGTGCCGGCACCGTCAATCGCCACGTGCATCCTCGATCACAGTCCAGTCCCTGTGTCTTCGCAGTACATGTACTACGTAAGTAGGTAAGCGTAGTACTACGTATGTACATGTACTGCACAGGCGCAAGACGGCCACAGGGACGGGAGCGCGATCCAGGACGTGCGCTGCCAGAACTGCGCAGGTGCACTGCTCAGTGACTGATCAGTCACTGAAAACAAAACTGAGCCACGGTGGGGGACCGGATGATCGGTGCGTGACGGCGCAGGCACAGGATGTCTAGGGAAGGGGCTGGGGGAAGCGCCAGGTAAGTGAAACTTTTTTTTAAAGGTTCCCTTTAAGTAACACTTTAAGTAGCTAAATATGAAATATTACATGTGGCTGTATCCTCCTGTATACCACTTGCATAAATCATTTGTTGTTTCAAACCATCCTGAAAGCCTGATATCAGACAGTTTAATGGGTACCTGAAGTGACATATAACATGATTATATAACACACGTGAATTTTAATTCACAATTCTACTTGGTACACTCAGGTTGCTATTTTTTACTTTAAAGGGAGTCTGAAGTGAATCTGTGAGAAACAAAAATAATACTTACCTAAGGAGAGGGAAGGCTCTGGGTCCTATAGTGCCGTCCCATTCTACTTTTTGTTCCTTCGTTCCATCGCTGCCTCCCGTTAGCCGTCTCTGACCGATGGGAATGGGGGGGACAGCGCTGTAACGAGGGGACTGTGAGAGGAACAGGGAGGCTCAATAGGACCAAGAGCCTTCCCTCTCCTCAGATATCTGGTTTTTTTACAGATTCACTTCAGATTAGTTTAAAAGTTAAAGTGACCCAGAGATGAATAAAACCCCTTTTTTTTTACTTATCCGGGGCTTCCTCCAGCCCCAGAAACATGGATGCGACCCTCGCCGTCCTCACGCCTGCCTCCCGCGGTCAGCCCGGAATCCTCCGTGTAGCCACAACGAAACCCTTGTAGATGGCTCAGTCTGACTGAGTGACATCAGCTGGGGCCTTCTGCGCTTGCGCAGACGGTCCGCGCATGTGCAGAAGGCCCCATGCTGACGTCATGCAGCCGCTTACCAGAGCAGATTGCGGCTTAAAGGAGGGCCGCAGGAGGACAGCGAGGGACGCATCTGGGATTCTGGGGCTGGAGGAAGCCCCGGATAAATAGAAAAAGGGGGTTTTATTCATCTCTGGATCACTTTAAGAATCCAGGGGGATTCACATAACCCTGTAGTCAAACAGTAGGTTATCTTTTGCCAATAACTAATTAGAGGTGATAAAGCTCTGTGTTAGTCGCAAAAACTAAAAAAAAAAATTGACAGCAGGAAACAGATAAAAGTCCAACAGTTTCAGGTTTTGCCTATATGGGAAGTGAAATATACTAAATAACGTTTGGCTATCGTATTAGAAAACTCAGCATGCTTTATAGCAGTATGAGTAATCTAGGTGCATCTTGCATGAAATATTTATTTTAGAGTAACGTTTTAGCAAGCAGTCAAACCTATCACCCAAAAAAAAGTTTATAAACTGGTAAAGTCAATGAAACTGTTACAGTTTCCATTTAATAATAATAATATGGTGAGCTTAACACAACACAAACAAACCTTTCCATTTAATAAATTTACAGAAAAAGGCCAATAAATAAAAGAATGGTCTCCTTGCTCTTGTAAAGATACATACTTACCTATTTTCAAGAAGCAAATTTCTTCTTTACAGGGTTGAGGTAGAAAAAGAGAGGAACTGCAGGGATACATGCAGACACCATGAAAATAATATGGTGTTTAAAGCCAGCAGCCTGCAGTTTCCAGCCAGAGTGCTAACCACTCGCGCGCTACTATTTTATTATTTAGTATTTTTATAGCGTCAACACCTTCAACAGCGATGTGCAGAGTACAGTGGAACCTTGATTTGCGAGCATAATTTGTTCCAGAAACATGCTTGTTGTAATCCAAAGCACTCTTACACCAAAGCGAATTTCCCCATAAGAATTAATGGCAACTCAGTTGACTCGTTCCACAATCCAAAAACAGTTATAGTAAAATAGTATACAATAAAAATGTAAACAGGACTTTCACTATAACTAACAGAAAAATTGCCATCTGTTGGCTCGCCCCAACCTTTTTTTGTGTGGCTTTAACCACTTAAGGACCGGGGCTGTTCTGTCAGATCTGTGCTGCGTGGGCTCTCCAGCCCGCAGCGCAGATCGTGTGCAAGGCAGGGCGATCAGACTTCCCCCTTTTTTTCCCCACTAGGGGGATGACCTGCTGGGGGGGGGCTGATCGCCGCCGCTCTGTGTGGCCGAGCGGGGGGAGGGTTCTTCTGCGCTCCCTTCCTCTCCCTCGCTACCTCTCCCGCATTGGGCTGCGCAGGACGGATATCCATCCTGCGCCATGTAGGCTAGGCTTCAGCCTATCAAATGACGGCGATCCCCGGCCAATCAGAGGCCGAGGATCGCCGATCTCCTTTACGGCGCTGCTGCGCAGCAGCGCAGTATTAATGTAAACAGCGTGGATTTCTTCCCCGCGTGCTTACATTACGCATGCGAGCCGCCATCGGCGGCTCGCACACTGTTCACGGAGACACCCTCCGTGAACTGGCACGGAAAGGCCGCAACCACAAACGACCAGCCGCCGCCTATCGGCGTTAGCTGGTCGTTAAGTGGTTAAGGAGGCTTTGAGGATTTCATGGAAATGTGACTTTGCACAGTCTCTACACTCAGATTACGTACAATTAAGCAATTAAGTACAATCCTGCAGCACCAAAGGGAAAAGAACTATTGGCTCAATTGTGATGATGTGACACATACTTTATTTTTTGCTTGCATATCAAGCCAGAATTTCACAAATAATTGTGCTTGTATTGCACAGCACTCTTAAACTAAGTTACTCTCAATCCAAGCTTTTACTGTATATCTTTAGGTCATGTCACTACTATTACCATGTGACCGTGGTTTGAGCACAGTCATTTTTTTTACAGGGTCAGCAACAAAGACCATTGTCTACGCAGAATTCTATTTAATTTCATTGGAAAGACAGAAATCATTTAGTATTGGGAAGAATTTCCCGAATAATTTCAAAATGCTCATACAGAAGTCAGGACTTCAGCCTTCCACTTTATACATCATGTTCTACTAAAGATGATCAGATGTTTCTATGTGACATGAGAGGCGAGCAACGACACTCTGCAGTTAATCATGGAATATTCACAAAGATGCGGTATTTCATTGTTTTCTTGGCTCAGATTCTGAGCGGAGTGGTTTTATTTTATATTTGTAATGCTACATAGTTAACCTGACTTTAAGGGTGTATGTACATAATATTTATGTGCATACATTCAAAAATGAATATTTTTTAAATTTTAATAATAATAAAAAAAAGTAAAAAAAAACAGGTAACAAATATTATACCCACTCCAGTGTTCTGCTCACTCCAGGCTTTAATATATTCAGTACCCAGGGATGCACATGCTAAAATTCTGCATGTGAAAACAACATTGTCATAGACTGTATTTAGCCAGTGTAATAATCCAATGTACAATTCTGCAAAAGAGAGTGATCAATCAACATACAAAGGAGGAATTACAAATAAAAAAAATCACATTAAAAAAAAAAAAAAAAAAAACACCAAGGACTTAATTCAGACATGATTTTTTTTATATAACTACCATACTTCATTCAAACAATCATTATTCTGTAAATACCCCTCAATATGGGTACACTCTAGAACACGAAGAGGAGAGGAATACAAGCTTATCAAAACTGGCTGCACCATGTAAGGAAATTTGAAAGAAAATTGGTGCAAAAAAGTCGAACAATTACTCAGAGCAACAAATCAGAATCCTCGATCTGGACAACCACTTAAATTATGCACTAGAATGACTCCAGATTTCTTTTCCCTAATTTTGAAAAATTTGCTTCAGCATTACTAGTAAAAAATAAAAACAAGAATTTCGTCTTAACGGGGAACTTGTTTGAAGTGAAAAAAAAGAACAAAGTTCCTGTCTTCTTTTTAAAACTCATAAAATGAGAGGATTCAACATCGTCTGCCTAGAGGAAAGAGATAAAATCTGGACGGGATACCTTAACACCTGCTTAGGTTTCTACATTTTGGTATGTCCTACATATTACACCGTGCAGCCATAGCAAGTTACTAAATATATGAGCTATCACTCTTGTATTCTAAAACTTCTGTTTAAGGACGTGGCATTAACTATATAACAGTAACCATAGTCTATATAAGTAACTATGCTGCATCGGACTATAGAACACTGTCTATGCCGTCCCTTCCTGTCTTGGATTTAAAAAAGAGAGACAATAATTACAGTAGTTGTGAGGAAAAGAGCAGAATATTTTCTACAGTCATACACAGATAGGTGAGTCTATATATGTTTGTAGCATGTACGCCCTATGGAATTCTTTAAAAAAAAATGTCAGTATTTCTATAGCGCTGACCACGTTACAGCCAGGGCATGAACTGTACATTACTTGGAAATTGTATATACAAAGTATATTTCTTTGTGTTGGTTTATCAAACATGAGTAGGAACATCTTCAACTATCTTGGAACAAACACAGAAATGAAATGGCTTCCTAATACATGGACTCTTCTGGTCACCATTATGGCAATCTCTCTCAGGAATTGCACACAATTGGAGACACAACCATGTTATGCATCTATCATATTTCTAACTCATTTTCTACAACTCACATTTGGTTCATTTTCAGCACAAAAGAATATTTGACATAAACTCAGCCATACCGTAACAGCAAAAAATATGTTCCATTCATTAATAATAGTCAATCATACGGTGTTATTACCCACTAAACCCCTCAGATGTCAGAAAAATAAAACATTTAAGAAACTCATACATGTCTGAAGACAATCCAACACATTTCTCTCATGATTTATTATCCCTCAAATAACTTTCAGCACTAAAAATAAGTTGGCCTTGGTTATTATTATTATTATTATTAATATTATTATTATACCTTTTCATTTCAATATTTATTTTCTCATGTAATTTTTTACCATTTTTTTAAACCTGAACTCTTGCACAGGACAGAAGGAAAACAGAGATATGTACCCTGTATGTATTTAGAGAGTTTAGCCTGGCTAACTCCCCCTCATCTGTGACTAATTGTAATTTGATCACTTCAGCTGTGCCAGCTCCTGCCAAGGCAGCAAGCTAATTGGTAAACACAGGCTGTTAATAATATGTCTGCTTCCATGAAAGTAGGAAGTAGACATATTGCAGACTTATTGCAGAATTTGTATCAGCTGTAACAAATAGATGTTTTTCTTTAAATGTTATTATGCTGTTACATAACCTTTAGGGCAAAGAGGAAGTTCTGAGTTCAGGTCTGCTTTAAGACTGAAAGGGGGATTGAATTATGAGGTGAGAACCCCGTGAACATTTCTCATGAGTTATCACTTCTCATCTTTTTTTTCTATTTCTTGCCTATAACAATTTTTTAGCATCTAGCAAGAAAGAAACGAAAAGAAGGCGAGGAATATCAAATAGCCAAAGACACAGTTATTGCAACAATAAAATACAAGTTGTGTATGGAAATAATCAGGTCCCCAAAGTGAAAAACATGAAATCAGTGATGACTTAAAGGACATCAAAGGTACAAATAAACTGATGATAAAAACAACTGTATGTATCTCCCTTCTCCTAAAAATGACTTTTTTAGATATCTAAACGTTTTAATTTATATTTAAATCTAGTTTTTATGTTTTTACTGCTTCATTGTCTCTGCTCAATGACACCTTCATTGACGTATGTCAGAGCTCAAATCTATGAATTATTGACCCTTTTTATCTCTTCCCTGCTCACAGAAGCCATTTACTGAGAAGAAAGTGTTTTATGGCTGTCATTACTTATCAGTTAGTGTTATGCTATACTCTGACCCAGTCCGACTTAGTCCCGACCGGGACAGAAACTGTCACTTGCATACCTGATTTTTAACTCTTTCAGGCATAGAAAGAAAAAAAGGGAACATGGCCTAGTTATTTGTGTGCTTGGCACTGTACAATAACATGTCTATCTCATCATGTCATGTTGTCCTTTAAATACAGTAGAGAAATCAGGAGATAGTTTGCGAAAATGACTTACTTTTCAGATAAGTTTGTTTTTAAAGGTTATGAATGAGTCCCTTATTATCCAAATAGAAGAAACTTACTCAAGAATGTATGTAATGATTTTTGTCACATGTTACCAGTATAGCAATTGCTTTTAAGCCCAGAGGAGATTAGAAAAGACATCATGCCGTGTCTCTACTAATTCCCTAGACAAGTTCAGTTCAATAAAAGATATAAATATAATTTATTGTCAAATAGCATCAAATCACCTTTGATCAGGATGTTTTTTTATTTGTCTGAAAACTGGTTCAACGCCTTTTTAGATTGCTCAACATTTTCTTTAAAATGGTGAAATATTAAGTTGCTTTATTGATTAACCCTCTACAAACTGCATACTATAACATTCACAGTCCAGATGAGCTACATACTCACCTCGCATCCCAGGAAGATGGATTCCAGCAATGTCCCACAATGAAAAGCGCTCCCCGATCCATCTTCTGGTCAGGCGTGAACGAAACTTCAAGTGATTGTGTTGCTTTGTGCAGGAGTCATCGGGGATGTTAAAGATCCGATCTGCTGTGATGATCGTTACTGCCGTGCATTGCTAAACAACGATTGCGTGATTGCTTGCCTGTACCCACATTGCGAGATCGTGGAAAAGACCTCTTGTCGTTCAAAGTATTGCCAATCGCCAGAAAAATTGTCGTGAAATCGTATCAGGGGTACGGGCCTTTAGCCATCACATGCTCTCAGTCTCACACCAGCAAGACTAGTAGTATCTGGACTATAAATATCTGTACTTCCAATCTTGAAAGGTGTCATTAGTTTTAGGAAAGTAGGAAGGTCAGGGCGAGTTAGGAAATGTAAGTGAGAATATTAGTTAAAGTTAGTGTCAGGTTGTGGTTAGTGCAGAGATATAGGTTTGTGTTAGGTAAAAGTATTGCTTTAGGTTATATCTAACAATAGTTAGACAAAACCTTAGAGTCGGGGATAAATTAAAGAAGGACTTCTATAAGAATCATTCCATTGGGCATTAAATAGTATTAAAACTTGAGAGTGCATTAAAAGTTCAGCTGCAGAAGTTATAAACTCCCTCTAGCCAACTGGCTGACTCACCTAACAGACCCTCAGATCAGCATCTGGTCCCTGATGCACTTCCACTGCAGCTACTAGGTCGCCTTTGCCTTGGTCTTCTGCCTTGGTCCTCTGATCTATGGGTTCTGCACATCACATGAAGCCGCACAACATGTAGGAAAAACGTGGACTGAGAGGAAGGCGGAAGAGAACTAGTGGCTGCAGTGAGAGTTAATCAGGAACTCAATGCTGGAAGAGGTAAGTCCCGGCGCTACAGTTTTGTTGATCTGAGGGTCTGTTAAAGGGAGTTGACTCAACAGGGACCTTGGTGGAGGAAGATTGAAGATGTCTGGACATCCTACCCTGTTGGGGATCAGATGGTCCATTGTTGTGGAAGAGAATTGCCAGTGAAATAAAAAGGGATGACCCATAAAAGTTTCCAGGGGGGGGGGGGGGGAGGCTGTGAGGTGTAGTTACAGGGGTGACGTCATGTGTTGGCCAGGGTGAGTGGGAGAACAGTTCTTTTGGCCAGCACTCGGCCAAATCCTTCCACATGGCTGATTGCTGGCCAGAGAGTCGGGTGGCATGGGGGGGCCACTTAACTCACACTAGATTCTTGGCTCCTTACGCACTCCAATGAGTTCTGCTTCACCATGAGCTTGCTGGGTAGTCCGTAGATTCTCAGCAGGGGAGGTTGTTATCGGCAGCCTCGGACGAGTTTCATCTAGCCCATGAACAAGCTTAAGTTCATACACATTTATGACATGCAAAAGATGGTGTCAAAGTAGTTGCTTCTGCTTTCTGGTCTTTCCCTGCACTAGTCCTTTCTGCATTTAGGTATGGCCCGGGTAGGGGTTGCAAACTTTTCCTTATAATTAAAACAATTAAAAAAAAATACTGCCTCACTAATTTTCTGCTGTGTTTTTCACTAGTCCCCAGCTTTAGAGAATCCAGTCCACTGAATTTACACAATTTATCAGTATATACAGACAGTATTATTATTATTTTTTATTATTATTATTTAGTATTTATATAGTACAGTATGCGCTTGTCTCTTGTTTCCATTGCTTCTGATGGAAAAGAACAAAAAATAACCATGTTTGCTTTTATTTCCTAAGCCACTTATTAGAAATGACTCATTCAGTCAAATTTATTAAAACCTCAGAATGTCAATCTAGGAAAAATATCCTCTCCAAATATCCTCTCCGGTCACAATTCATGTGTTCCTGTCCTTTAAGCAAACCTGAAGCGCAAATAAACTTATGAGATAATGAACTGTATGTGTAGTACAGATAATGAATAGTAAAATAGTAGCAAAGAAAAGAGACTCATATTTTTATATTCAGTTATTTAGCTTTTTTTATAACATTGCATCATTCTCTAATATTTGCAGTTTACAAGCTACACTCTCCATTTTAAACTATGAAACAGAGCAGAGCTAATGACCCTTTGAACTTCCCTGCAGTCAAATCTTATCTCAAGCTGTATTTCATTGTTTCTTTGATGTATAAGTGCTCCAGAAAACAGCATTGCTCTCTGACTATTCTTAACTCTTTCTGTACTGGAAACAAAATGAGACTCATATCTGCGTTACTAATAATTTATTTCTATATATTCTATATATTTCTATATTTTCTATACTACACATACAAATCATTATTTCATAAGTTTATTTTCACTTATTTTCACTTCAGATTCCCTTTAAAGCAAACCTGAAGCGCAAATAAATTTATGAGATAATGAATTGTGTGTGTAGTACAGCTAAGAAATAGAACATTAGTAGCAAAGAAAAGAGTCTCATGTTGTTTTCCAGTACAGGAAGAGCTAAAAACATAAGTTGCTTTCTATGCAAAAGAGCTTCTCTGAGCTATTCGACCCACTGGGTCCAATACAGTCCTGTATTCTGAAGCACTTAAAGAGGAACTGTCACGAAAATCCTAAAATTTAATACACATTCAAATAAGAAGTACGTTTCTTCCTAAATAAAATGAGCCATAAATTACTTCTCTCCTATGTTGCTGTCACTTACAGTAATTAGTAGAATTCTGACATTGCCACAGATTTTGGGCTAGTCCATCTCTCCATAGGGGATTCTCAGCATTACCTTTATTCTTTATAAAGACACTCCCTAAAAAAGATTTATACAAAGATGTTGACCAGCCTCCCTGCTCACCATACACTTTTTTGGCAGTTGGACGGAGCAACTGTGCAAATTTGAAAATAAGGAAATCCCTGTGAACCCCCATGAGGAGATGGGCTAGTCCAAAACCTCTTGGTTTTGTCAGATTTCTACTACCTACTGTAAGCGACAGCAACATAGGAGAACAGTAATTTATGGCTCATTTTACCCTGGAAAAAACATACTTCTTAATTGTATATGTTTACATATATTTAAAATGTTAAGATTTCCGCAACAGAGGTCCTTTAATCAGCCAAGAAACAGTGAGAAACAGTTTGTTATAAGGTTTTACTGCATGAATGTTCAAAGGATCATTAGCTCTACTTTGTTTTATAGCTTAAAAGACAGAGTGGGTAACTGTGACAGTATGATGCAATGTTATAAACAAAAATCAATATAACTGAAAATAAAAATATGAGATTCTTTTCTTTGCCACTAATGTTCTATTTACTATCCGTACTACACATACCATTCATTACATCATAAGTTTTTCTTCCTTCAGTGTCACTTTAAAACCTGATGTTACTTAATGAAATGTGTATGGCTTTAACAAAGTAGAAAAAAATGTATTAATTTACACCAAACACCAGTAGAGTCCCTACAGTCTGATGAATAATTACTACACCCCAGTGGATGTGTTTTTATATTTAATATCTTAATGAATATGTTCACAAGAGTCAGTTTCCAATGAAGGGTACCCTGCATAACATAACACTGCTGGCTGTAGCCCTAGAATACCTTTATTATCCACTTTGTTCTGCTGAAATAGGCCCCACTTTCTTAATAAAAATATAACTGTCATGTCCTACTTCACAGGAACATACCAACATACTGCATGTTACACATGTTATACATTGTAACAAGGGAAGCAGTTGAACAGTGTGCCCCAGAGACATCTGGCACGGAAATGGTTAAAAAAAATATCTCTTGCATTCACTCTTTCCTTATTGGAGAGGAGAGAGGGTCAGTGAGATGCTAATTATTCTGACTCATATGCAAAGTTAATACAGAATTGTATGCAGCTGGACCAATCACATTTCAATCACATTTCAATCAATTGCAGGCATTTTTGATTGAATACGTTTGAAGCAGCTTACAATTTGCATTACATTTGCATGTTAATAACCATCTTACTCAAGCTACAGCTAAACTACTTGGACATGCCCTGATTGTTTTCCCACTTGTCTACTATAATGGACTGCTGGGAGAACAATGATCAGTGGACTCCCCTGAATGACTCATCCACCACTCATCTCACTTTTCTAGTGCTGCCCAGTGCCCACCTCTGTGATTCACTCCACTGTGCTATACCACCTATGTCAGTCCCCCCACTGGCCTATGTTACCTCTGCCAGTCCCTCTACTAGCCTATGCCACCTCTGTCAGTCCCTTCACTGGGCTATACCACCTCTATCAGTCTCTCTCTGGCCTATGCCACCTCTGTCAGTCCCTCCTCTGGCCTATACCACCTTTGCCAGTCCCTCCACGGGGCTATACCACCTCTATCAGTCCCTCCACTGGCCTACGCCACCTCTGTCAGTCCCTCCACTGGCCTACGCCACCTCTGTCAGTCCCTCCACTGGGCTATACCACCTCTATCAGTCCCTCCACTGGCCTACGCCACCTCTATCAGTCCCTCCACTGGCCTACGCCACCTCTGTCAGTCCCTCCACTGGCCTACGCCACCTCTGTCAGTCCCTCCACTGGGCTATACCACCTCTATCAGTCCCTCCACTGGCCTACGCCACCTCTGTCAGTCCCTCCACTGGCCTACGCCACCTCTGTCAGTCCCTCCACTGGCC
The DNA here is from genome assembly GCF_040937935.1 of Hyperolius riggenbachi. Lineage (NCBI taxonomy): Eukaryota > Metazoa > Chordata > Amphibia > Anura > Hyperoliidae > Hyperolius > Hyperolius riggenbachi. Next base: position 107,988,079 of record NC_090647.1, on the reverse strand, counting down.
TACGCCACCTCTGTCAGTCCCTCCACTGGCCTACATTACCTCTGTCAGTCCCTCCACTGGGCTATACCACCTCTATTAGTCCCTCAACTGGCCTACGCCACCTCTGTCAGTCCCTCCACTGGGCTATACCACCTCTATCAGTCCCTTCACTGGCCTATGCCATGTCTGTCAGTCCCTGCCCTGGCCTATGCCACATCTGTCAGTCCCTCCACTACCCTATACCACCTTTGTCAGTCCTTTCTCTGGCCTATGCCACCTCTGTTAGTCCCTCCACTGGGCTATGCCAATTCTATCAGTCCATCCACTGGCCTATGCCTCCTCTGTCAGTCCTTCCACTGGCCTATACCACCTCTATCAGTCTCTCCACTGGCCTATGCCACCTCTGTCAGTCCCTCCACTGGGCTATGCCACCTCTGTCATTCCCTCCACTGCCCTATGCCACCTCTGTCATTCCCTTCACTGCCCTATTCCACCTCTGTCAGTCCCTCCACTAACCTATACCATAAAGGACACAATTCAAGATACTAACTCTCACAGTGGCCTGTAGCAGTTTTCTTTGATGGGGCGGAGCTTAGCTAAAAATGCAGCTAAAAAATAAGACTTCAGTAAAAAAAACAAAGTTTTGATAATGTGAACCTGTTCAAGATACACCAAGCCTTTTCAGTGCTGCTGAGTAGATTTTTAGTCAGGAGGTTCACTTTAACAGTAGGACACATTTGCTTTGTACACGATGGGGAGAAGAATTTTGCAGAGTATCCTCTAATGCTATGAACCACGTGGGCTGGTATTGCTCAGGTGGAAGAACCCAATGCTAAACCCAATGCCAAATCACTTTTTCTTTTTTTTTATACAGCATCACAGATTTATCATTTAACATTTCCATAAATGTTTGGAGAATGATTGCTGTAGTTTGTAAAGTTAAATGAAATGGCACTATTTTTGCCTGAAATAAGATTTCAATTAGTCAGTTACTAAAGGTCAAAAATAAATAATGATGACTTTCCAAATGTATAATTTTACCATGCCTTGCACATAATTATGTCCACATTTCATCATGCCAAGCCAGATCTTCCCTCTCCTCTTTAGTTTACAAAAACATCTAAAACATAATTTCAGAGGATGGAACAGTTTTCCACTTTTCCTCACACCATCTAAAATGAACTCAGTCTCAGAGAGGGCAGCATTTTTTGGGGATAATGGTTACACATTTATTTTCCTTTGAATGGCGGAGTTTTAACTTATATACAATCAACTTTGCTTACAGACTGGTTTTCAGAAAGGTTTTAAAGCACATGCAGTTATTTCCATTACAATATTATATGTGTTGTTTGGGATACTGTTTTTATAACCAGTTATACTACTGATCTGTCAATTAACCTAAGTAGCATGGGATGTTCCACAAGGTATTTCTTTCCCTTTTTTTTTTAATTACACAACCTTTTTGGTTGTTACTTTCCAAACTTAAAGAGACTCTGTAACAAAATGATGAGCCTTATTTCTTCTACCCTATAACTTCCTATGCCTGTTCTAATGTGGTCTGTGTTACTGCAGCCTTTTCTAGTTGCACTGTCTCTGTAATAAATCTTATCTTCTTTCCTCTGTCATCTCTGTCGGGCTTAGGCTGGAATGTGTGGAATGTGCAGCACTGCTTGTCATTGGCAAAAGCTATACACACTCTCTCCTAACTCTGCATGAGTCACACAGTAAGCTGATCTCAGCGTATCACACTCTGGGTTAGAAGCCATGTTTTTTGTTTGTAAACACTGCATAAAAATGGCAATTACAAGCCAGGATTGCAGCAGGGAGTGGCAGAAACAGCACAGAGGGGCCCAGGAGAACATAAGGAATAGAATGGTATGCTTTTTATTGTAAGAATTTTAGAGTACAGATTCTCTTTAATTAAAACAGGTCAATTGCATCAAATTCAAAATAAGCATATACTTTTAATAAACCATAACAGTTCTCAGTTTTAACATTGAATATGCTGCCTGTGTATTATTTCCGATTCAATATATGGTTTAGATCAGTGTTTCTGTACATTATATTGGTATGTACCCCTTTTAAAACCCTGTAAACCCCAAGTACCCCCTAGCATAGTAAACATTATAACAAGTACCCCTTGACAAATATATATTTAATCATAGTACATGATAATTGGTTCAATTTCCAAGCATTTACTATCGCTATTCATTAGCTACAATACTAACTTGGTTTTGTTTCAATAAGATGTATAATTTTCTAAAAGTTTACATTTGTTATTCTCGGCTAAGTATATCAAGCCCGAGTACCTCTGGAACCATCAGGAGTCCCCCTGGGGTACGCGTACCACATTTTGAGAACCTAGGGTTTAGAAAATTTAAAAATAATTACATTTTTCATGTACCATTTACAAACCATCCCAAATGGAGTTATAGATTATTGTAGGGGTTACTGAGGGGTGTGGAAATTGGTGGTTGTTTGAATGCAGTACAATTCAACAGCCTTAGCACAGTACAGGGTTTTATTTAATGAATAAATCCCAAAACGCAATTGTTGATTTACTAACCTGTTACCAACTTCCATCATGTGCCAGGGTAGAAATGCAATCATTTACACACAAAAGACAGTTAAAAAAAACATAGTCAACTCAAGGCTTGCTGCATCACTTATGGTATACCCACAAAGATATTTGGAGATCTGTGGAAATATTTTAGTTATTGAGCCCGTGTGTTACTTTCCTATGGTTATGTTTTTCGTCTATTGATTTGTTTTATTTTTTTAACTACGTTGACCTCCTGTGGTGTAATTTCTTCTTTATGTATACAAGTTATTTTCTATTGAGCTCTTAAAGAGACACTGAAGTAAAAAAAAAATATGATATAATGATTTGCATGGGTAGTACAGCTAAGAAATAAAGCATTAGGAGCAGAGACATAAGTCTAATATTTTTTTCCAGTACAGGGAGAGTTAAGAAACTCCAGTTGTTATCTATGCAAAACAGCAACTGAGCTCCACGACTTTCAAAGTCTCAGAGAGCTCTGTCTTCTGACGCTTATTATTTCAAGTGTCTGGCATTGTATTGTTTTTTTCTGCAGAGAACAGTTCCAAAGTTCACTTGCCTGCTCTGTCAAATCATTTAGAATGCTGAGTAGTGTGTAAACTGCAAATATTAGAAAAAGATGCAATGTTTTAAAAAATATATATACCTGAAAATAAAACTGTGAGAATATTTTCTTTGCTATTAATGTTCTAGTAATTATCTGTACTACACAATCAATTCATTATTTCATAATTTTGTTTTCGCTTCAGTGTCTGTTTAAGCTGTCTATTCACATATAGATTTGCACCCAATGTTCCAAAATGTTCCAAAATTATTCCTTTCTGAAAAGTATCGATTCACAAGTAATCGATTCCTACCACACACTGCCCATCAGCTTCCAATAGGTTCCACTAGGGAATCTATTGAAAATTAACCTCCTTGGCGGGGTAAGCCGCGCAGGAGGTTTTCTCCGGCCCTGCTGGGCCGATTTGTTTAATTTTGTTTTTGCTGCACGCAGCTAGCACTTTGCTAGCTGCGTCAGCACACCGATCGCCGCCGCCCCGCGCACGATCGCCGCTATCCGTTGCGCCGCGCGCCCCCCCCCCCCAGACCCCGTGCGCTGCCTGGCCAATCAGTGCCAGGCAGCGCTGAGGGGTGGTTCGGGACTCCCAATGACGTCATCCCGCCCCATCGCCATGGCGACGGGGGAAGCCCTCCAGGAAATCCCGTTCTTTGAACGGGATTTCCTGATCGGAGATCGCCGAAGGCGATCGAAGCGGGCGGGGGGATGCCGCTGAGCAGCGGCTATCATGTAGCGAGCCCTGGGCTCGCTACATGATATAAAAATTTTTTTTTAAAAAACTGCTGCGCTCCCTCCTGGCGGAATTTTTTATACCACCAGTAAGGTTAATTGAACCACAGCTTTGATGCAATGCTATGGGTCATTAATCTACCAGTGCTCCCACCTCACCCCCAATTGCCCTATCTTTCCCAACTTGTCTGATCGATACTTTCGATTGATTTTTGGTCAGAATGGATTAAAATCATGGCACAATGACATCATTGTGCTGTCGTGCGCATGCGCAGAGCCCTCCAGGACGTGGACACCTGCGCACTACCACCTGACCCAGGCGACCAGGACTCAGCTGCAGTGGCGATTTAGGTGAGAAAGGAAGGGGACGGAGGAGAATGGGGAGAGCTGTGGGCAAGAGGACTGAATCTAATACATGCCTCCTCCCCCCATTTTTAATAACTCTTTCAGCTCTAGTATGCTTTAATTATTACAGTATATATTTTTTCTCACTTAAACTATACCTTTTTCAGAACATAGCAAAAGAAATAGCTCAAAATAAGTTATTCTGAATTGCATTAAGTCTGATATTACTTTTTCGTACCATATTTTTTTCTTGATGGGAGCTGAAAATCCTTATAACTCATGAGAAACTTTTATTGTATCTGTCTTACGTCACACCTTCCTTTAAATTAGCTTTTTTTTCAATATATTCTCTCTAGCAATGTGAAAAAAAAACATAATGGTGTGGGAGAGTGAGCACCAGGGCACATACTCCCAGTACTAAAAATGTCTTGTTTATCACTACATTATGCTCGCTGCAAATCTAGATTATCCTTTATTGCAGCTTTTTCAAATGCCACCAACCAATAAGCAGTGCCAAGATAAAAAAAGCACACTCACAACAAAGATCTGCAAAAACAATAACTTTATTAATACATGTGATACTACAAAGCCCATGAAAATAATTAAAATAGCAGCTCAATATAGACATGGCTATAGACTTACTGTACCTAAAGGCATAGCCGGCCTTTGATATGAGCGCCGTCTTCCAAGGGGGCGCCTATAGCTGGTTGCCTATACTGAGGGTACCTACACCTGATTTCCTATACTGGGGGCACCTATAGCTGGCTACCTTTACTGAGGGCACCAACACCTGGCTACCTATACTGGAGGTACCTACACCTGGCTACCTATGGGTGGATGGAGACCTTCAACTGACTTCCTACACTGGGGGCACCTATGCTTGGCATTGGCAACCTATATTGAGGGCACCTACACATGAGATCCTATACTGGGGGCACCTACACCTGGCTACCTACCTATACTGAGTCTGAGGGCGTTTGGGGGGGTGCGCACTGCGGCTATAACGCGTGGTGCAAATTGTCAGTGCTGTGCTATCATTCTAAATGGGGGGGAGGCGGCTAACTGTCCCACTGATTATTTTTATTTATATTCCTGAAAGGTTCTAGCCTTCATTTTAAGTGTATTCAGGATAGTGCACTCTTTCCATCCATTCGTGGTTATTAATAATATGTTTTCTATTATACATACGTGATGTATCATGGAGATCTGAGCATTTGGCGTGATGTGTCACAACGTCAAAAAGGTTGGGAACCACTGTTTCTAGGAGATATCTCAGGAGAAAAGGGGAATTGCATATGGGCCTGCGTGTGTGTACGTGTGTGTGTGTATGCACGTGGGAAGAGGATGAGGGGGGGGCACAAAAATCATGTTTGCTCAGGGCGCTGTGAAACCTAAGGCCGGCCCTGCCTAAAAGTAAACACTGCGTCAAGGAGGAACTTCAGCTGATCAGTGATCAATAAAAATAGTTTCTTTTTATGTCAAAGGGAAGTTTGATATCAGCAAAATTAACTAATTACAAAGAAAGAAAAGACATAAAATATTTCACTTGCATATATTTCGATCTAATCCCTTTAACATGACTGACCTTAATCATCAGGTTTAGTCAATTTTTTTACAGCGTCACTGTTTCTTACATGGAGGTCACCTGTATGGAGTTAAAGTGAATGTTTACCGTTTCAAAAAAGAAAAACTCAGATACTCACCTAAGGAGAGGGAAGGCTCGGTCCTAATGAGCCTTCCCTCTCCTCTCCCGGTGCCCGGTCCCGCGCAGGATCCCCCGTGGCAGTATTCGACCAGTTCGGTCAAATATTGCCACTTCCGCAGCCGAAAGGATGTTTCGGAAGCCTTCGGGAGCACCCGGGGTCCCGAGGACGGGGCCGCTCCATAGTACGCATGCGCGAGCGCCCTCTATGATGCGCTCGTGCGTACGTAGTATGGAGCGGCCCGTCTTCGGAAGCCCGAGCGCTCCCGAAGACCATCGAAGTCCCTGCGGCAGCGGACGCGAACGGGGGAGCCAGCGCAGCACCGAGGGCACCGGGAGAGGAGAGGGAAGGCTCATTAGGACCGAGCCTTCCCTCTCCTTAGGTGAGTATCTGACTTTTTTTTTTATAGCTGTACCCATTGGCTTTAATGAGCTTGAAGTGACTTTAGTGGAAATATACATGTGTTTGGAAGGGGTGACTTCTGGTGAGTCCATATAATGCTATAATCTAAGCCCTGAACACAAAAGAACTCTCCACGAGGCCAAGGAATCCAATTCCCAAAATATCCTGTGCAGTTTGCAGTATTAAATATGTACTGTAAATTATTAAGAAATGGAAAGAGTGTTCACAGTGCACTGTGTATATTCTATAGCAACAGAGTATAATAATGTCTAGAATGGGAGTAAACAACACATTATATAGCTACTGTAGATGACACCACACCAGCGCTACAAAAGATTCCTTTCTGTAAAGATACAAGTAAATAACCACAAACCCAGATCTTTGAAAATTGCCTATAATGTGCAACAGAGCAAATAAAAGTCAACTCATTCCAGGAATACATACTGCATTTGTAGTGCATCAAAATACATAAAACTTTTCTCCTAAGAGATAATTTTTCATCTTGATTTTAAAATAACTCTACAATTGAAAAAGTACCAAAAAGTAGGTACAAATTATTATTTCGACAGGAGAAAAAGTTAATTGTATATGGGTCTAAGTATGTGGATGTAAGGTAAGCACTGGGATAATATTATTGTTATTATTATTATTATTATTATTATTATTATTATTTCTTCTTCTGTAGGGCTCTTTCACATCAGAGCTTGCGTTGGAGAACGCTCAAAGCATACGTTTTGTTGTATGCCTTTTACTGCGTTTTGATATGCGTTGCACTGCAGTGAGTGTGCGTTTTTAATCCGTTTTCAATGCGTTACTGCACATAGAAAAACGCAGGTAATTTTTTTTTCTTTTAGTTTTCAACTTTCTACATTGTTCCTCTGTTGCATTCTGGGACTGATTGCCTGCGTTAACGGATTAAAAACGCGCATAGTGTGCGTTTTACATTGACTAACATTGTAACGCATAAAGCTAGCGTTGGCCGAAAAACTGCGCCTGGGTGCAGTGTAACGCAACGCACAAAAAGGCTGCGTTATATGTGAAAGCTAAAATGAAAGTCTATGGACTTTCATTTCACCTTGGGTAACGCAAACTTTATCCTTTGCGTTGAAACGCAGAAAATCTGCCCTAATGTGAAAGAGCCCGTAGCATTGCACACATAAATATTTAACAAACAGCGTATGCGGATGAAAGTACAATAAGGATCCTAGGCAGCTGGATAGTTTACCTTGTTCTAGTACATGTATAAATGATTCACAATTTTTTAGATATGTAACTTTTAATTACATTTTTTATCTAATTCCTCTCATATTGATAATTTATGAATCAAATATTGTGTATTTTTCCATGTATAGATGAGATATCTGATAATACAGTAATACCAGGATATAAGGATTAAGGAAATACACATTTTCAAATAAACTGTACTTGCCAATGATTGTTTAACATTGTGAAATAAGAAATTCCTGGACCTCCAGCATGCACAGGTGGGGCTCTAGGCAGGAGCACATCTTCATCTAGTCACACCAGCAAGTACAATAGGCACCTTAAAGTTGCCTGAGTATCCTAAACATTACAAGTTACCCATATTACCCGTACATGGTTCAAACTTAGGTCAGCTAAAACTATTGTTTCAGTTTGTTTAAAAGTCCTTTTACAAGTGCGTACAGGTGGGGTGCCTCCCAACATCTCTTAATAGCTCCTTAGCCAATGAGCATGCAGGAAAACAATACCTGAGCACTAATGTTATGTATAGATTGTAAGCTTTCCAGGGCGGGGTTCTCTTCCTTTTGCATCTTCTAGAGTTTCTGTACATTTTGCTAATCACAATATATTTGTCTCTATAACAATAATGTTGTCTACCACGTCTGTATTATGCGCTAACGTCTTCATTCTTATGGATACCAATCCATCTATTTTGGTGTACCTATGATTGTTTGTTACTCTGTGGAGCACCACATAAGATGTTGCCATTTTGTATTATTTCTTAGTATTTTATATAGCACTGACATCTTCCACAGAATTTCACAGTGTATATACAGTCTTGTTGCTAGCTGTCCCTCAGAGGAGCTCACAATCTAATCCTGGCCAAATCCACGCAGACATGGGGAGAACATACAAACTCCTTGCACATGTTGCTCTGGATGGGATTCGAGCCAGCGATGCAAGGTGAGAGCGCTATCCACTATGTCGCTGTGCTGCTTTCTAAATCCTTATGATAATAATGATAATAATGTAGATTGCTCTCACCCATCCTCCTATCCAGGGGCGTAACTAAGACCCACCGGGCCCCCCTGCAGAAATTTTGAGCGGGCTACGTTCATGCTCCTACTCCATCCATAAAGCATAACTGTATGCGGGAAACTATTTATTTGCACTAACAGTAGATTATGTTAATGTTTGGGAATTGAGTTTGTATGCTCAATATATCACATAAGAAAACATTTCCACGGACTAATCCTTCAAGAAAAAAAACTGTCAACTTTTCCTTAAAATTTTTGCAAACAATAAATAAAGACTCTAATACTCAAAAAAACCTACTTCTTATTTTGTTACAAAGTCAGATGCCTCTTTTGCGTGAGACTACAAGTGGCATGTGACCGATACGATCAGATGATTTAGTGCCATTTCTAGCCATTTTGGCACCCAAGACACCGGTCCCACCCCTTAAACGTATTAATAGGGAGTCTGTAGTCTACATTAACTGGCTTTGCAGAAAGCAATAATGAATTGATACATTAGATACAAAAATATTGTTTCTCAAAACAAGTCTTTAATGTATATGCACATTATTACCAGGCCAAATACACCTCACTGGTTCAAACTTCGTCTAGGCACGTAACAAATCCTTCCTATTAATGTTGTGAGGCCATTGGTTGTGTGAAGCCTGGGTCTTTACAGGTTGGAAGATTGTTTTGGAAATCCAGAGGACTTGTGACAATAAATACAGACAAAATCAAAACATCAACAGCTAAGGTGCATACACACACCCTACTCTGATTGACCAATTACTGACCACTTTTACCAACTCCATGTAATATGAGGGCCAACAGACTGAATATTATGAACAGATTGTGTAGGTAAGTTCTTATAGTATATGGAAGTGGGAAAATTGGCCAACAATTGGCCAATCAAAATTTGATGTGTGTACCAGGCTTTAATTAGCTTATTAAAAGTGCCATCCATTCATTGTTATGCTATTCAGACAACCTTTGTTATTTTTTAATTAGTAGTGCCCATTTAGGTGTTAAAATACTATTCATCCATGTCTTAATAGAACAGTTGTGCATAAGAATTGCATAAAGCACTATCTGCTAAAAATAGCTCCTTGGTGCCCCCCTCAAGCAGTTGTCACTCCAGGCATCTGCCTGGTTTGTCTATGCCTAAAAACGGCCTGAGGTAATTCTTTTGTGAGTCTCTAATTGGTTAATCAATATTGAGTAAATATGCCTTGTTTCATAGTTACATAGTTATTTGGGTTGAAAAAAAAGACATACGTCCATCAAGTTCAACCAGAGAACAAAGCACAACACCAGTCTGCTCCCTCACACATCCCTGTTGATCCAGAGGAAGGCGAAAAACCCTTACAAGGCATGGTCCAATTAGCCCCAAAAGGGAAAAAATTCCTTCCCGACTCCAGATGGCAATCAGATACAATCCCTGGATCAACATCACTGGGCATTAACTAGTAATTGTAGCCATGGATGGCTTTCAACGGAAGTAAAGCATCTAAGCCCCCTTTAAATGCAGATATAGAATTTGCCATAACTACTTCCTGTGGCAATGCATTCCACATCTTAATCACTCTTACTGTAAAGAACCCTTTCCTAAATAAATGGATAAAACGTTTTTCCTCCATGCGCAGATCATGTCCTCTAGTCCTTTGAGAAGGCCTAGGGACAAAAAGCTCATCCGCCAAGCTTTTATCAATATAAAAGCTTGGCGGATGAGCTTTTTCTGATGTATTTAAACATGTTGAATAGATCCCCTCTAAGGCGTCTTTTCTCTAGACTAAATAAACCCAGTTTATCTAACCTTTCTTGGTAAGTGAGACCTTCCATCCCTCGTATCAGTTTTGTTGCTCGTCTCTGCACCTGCTCTAAAACTGCAATATCTTTCCTGTAATGTGGTACCCAGAACTGAATTCCATATTCCAGATGTGGCCTTACTAGAGAGTTAAACAGGGGCAATATTATGCTTGCATCTCAAGTTTTTATTTCCCTTTTAATGCATCCCAAAATTTTATTAGCTTTAGCTAAAGCGGCTTGGCATTGAGTACGATTATTTAACTTGTTGTCGATGAGTACTCCTAAGTCCTTAATCTTTCATCCAAAACTGCATCTGTACTGGCAACCAGAATTGTACAAGTTATAGCTGTGAGAGGTCATCATATGCACACAATACATGATAGTACAGTGTTCATCCTGGCCCATTTAGCATTATTGCATTGTGGTTAGCTATTTTACCGCAATCAATAAAAGTCTATGGAGACTTTCACACTTACACAATGCAATGCATGGGAAGTAGTTAATTCGCTGCATAGCCGCCACAAAAGTCATCCATGTGTTACCACATGATCATCCATGCCTACCGCACAAATTATGCAGCAATGCAAGTCTATGGCAGCTCAGTCTCGTGTAAACAATGGAGCATGGTGTAGTGTAATGCAGGGGGCATGTGCAATTTGACAGGAATTCCTGTGAAGTACTTCCTATCCAGCAGGAAGTATGTCACTGAGTGGGGGGCAGGCCTATGCATATAACCCTGTCGGCACTCTGCGACAGGGTCATATGAGTACAGATTCAAGAGGTGCAGTGATCCCGTGGCAGGCTCCCCTGCTGTGGAATCACCGCATAAGTGTAAAACTAGCCTCAAAATGCCATATATGTAGGGGGAGATCATCAATAAATGGCATGAAGATACATAATATAAAACAAATTCACTGCATTGAGGCATAATTTGATCTTTTAGTAAATCATCTCCCCACAACTGCAACTGGTTTCAATATCAGAAATTGTTTGGCTTCAGTAATGCTGTGAATCAATGAAATATGATAATTTCTTCCGATCTGAATGATCTTATATAAAAAATTTAGTTTACAAAAAATCTTACTTTTCGGGCTTGTTTCCACAAGGGATGATTTGCAGCATTTCCCCTCATGCAAATTTGGAAGCAAAATCACAGACTATTGAAATTGATAGGTTACGCCTGATTCGCGTGCAGGCATTGGCGTAACAATAGGGGATGCGACCCCTGCCGTCGCGGGGGGGCCCCGGGGCCTCCCTAGGGCCTGCTCAGGGACTTTTGGGGGGCAGGAGGGGTCGCAACATGTGTGGCAGATTGGTGGGAAGGGGGGACATCCCCCCTCACTCACCTCGGGCTCTCCTCTCAGCGCTCCCCCTCCTGCAATCATTGGTGGCAGCGGCTGATCACATTACCTCCTTCTCGCTGGAGGTCTTGCGTTCTCTAAGAGCTTCATGCAACTTCCCATGTAAACAGGAAGTTGCTCTTAGAGAATGGAAGACCTCCAGCGAGAAGGAGGTAATGTGTTCAGCCTGCCGCCGCCGCTGCTGCCCGCTACCACCAATGATTGCAGGAGGGGGAGTGCTGAGAGGAGAGCCCGAAGTGAGGGAGGGGGGGGATGTCCCCCCTCCCCACCGATCTGCCACACTCTCCTCTTATGCTGCGACCCCTCCTGCACCCCAAAAGTCCCTGAGCGGGCCCTGGGGGGGGGCCCGGATTTTTTTTTTTTGCAGGGGGGCCCGGGGATTTCTAGATACGCCCCTGCATGCAGGGGAAAAAAACATGGCTGTAACATTTTTTCGGACATCACATCCAAATCTCCATAGTCACGCATTGGCATGGTGATTCGGATGCAATTTTGCATCAGTATGAGTGCTGCCTTCCGTCTCAGAGACAGACGTGACATTTAGTGGAAACATAGCCTTAGTGACACACTAACCTTTAGTGTACTGGCTAAGGGCTCTGCCTCTGACACAGGAGACCAGAATTTAAATGCAAGTCAGGACCTATTCAGTGAGGAGACCTTGGACAAGACTCCCGAACACTGCTACTGCCTATAGAGCACTTGCTTGTGGCTGCAGCTCTGGCACTTTGAGTCCGCCAGGAGAAAAGTGCAATATAAAAGTTCTGTGTCTTGTGTCTAGACTATGACAAGAATGCTGGACTACGGTAGGGATTAGATTGTGAGCTCCTCTGAGGACAGTCAGTGACATGACTATGAACTATGTGAAGCACTGTTGAAGATGTCAGTCCTATATAAATGCATAATAATAAAAGTATTTCACATTGGCTCAACAAAATGAGGATGCAGGGTAGTGTATATTTCAGCACTAGACTTTACACTAGAGTATAAAGGCTGGATGATGCTAAGCAAATTAAGATTTATGTTGGCTCAGCAAACATGTTTGTTTAGACAGCCAATCATCTGAATAGAAGCTTCTGTTATGTATTTACCTTAGAGTTAAATTCTTTTCATGCAAATGTTTTCTGGTGTGTTAAGAAGCTTACTGTAATAAATCGGTTTTCAAAAACACAAGTTCCTGCTAAGCCATCCTTTCCTCATCACCAGGGACAAACTAGAATGCTCCCGGCAAAGAAATTCCCTGCAGGTCTGTTCTGCTCTGACGTGGCCATTCCACCAGCCTGCAGCCATGTCCACTTCTGGCAATCTTATTCCTGTGTCCCTTTAGCCCTTCTACAATTCTCATGCATACACAAGGATAGCACAGCCTCAGCACCAACAATGCAGCCGGGCCCGAGAACTACAACTATTCTGTGGGCACTATGTAATCTTCAGTAGATCAGTATTGAATCTGAGAATGATCCTTTTCCTGATCTACCACCTTCCCCCAGTGGTTGTTACAGAAGATTTCAGTAGAACATGCCAGTCTCACTTATTGCCCAATGTAGGAAACATCTGTATGGTTGTCATTTGCATACCTCTACATCCTGTGCTTGTTCAATATCCTAAACAAATATTGATTAGCTTTTGGTTAAATTTGATGATTAACCACTTGAGGACCCAGTCTTTACCCCCCCCCCTCCCCCTTAAGGACCAGCGCTGTTTTTTGTGATCTGTGCTGGGTGGGCTCTGCAGCCCCCAGCACAGATCAGGTGGCATGCAGAGCGATCAGATCGCCCCCCTTTTTTCCCCCCTATGGGGATGATGTGCAGGTGGGGTCTGATCGCTCCGGTCGGCAGGCATGTTGCGGGGGTGGCACCTCAAAGCCCCCCTCCGCGGCGAAATTCCCCCCTCCCTCTCCTACCTCTCCCCCCTGGTGATCCACGCTGCACAGGACGGATGTGACAGGATGTCCCCTGTCACATGGCGGCGATCCCCGGGCCGCTGATTGGCCGGGGATCGCCGATCTGCCTTACGGCGCTGCTGCGCAGCAGCGCCGTTCAATGTAAACAAAGGAGACATACGTCTCCTGCGTTTACATTTAGTCTGCGAGCCACGATCAGCGGCTCGCAGGCTATTCACGGAAACCCGCTCCGTGATTTAACAGGAAACGGCTGCTCGCCCGAGCGGCCTTTCCTGATTAACCTCCTTAGCGGTAACCCCGTGTGTGACACGGGGTAAGCCGCCGGAGGGTGCTGCTCAGGCCCTGCTGGGCCGATTTAAATAATTTTTTTTTTGCTGGACGCAGCTAGCACTTTGCTAGCTGCGCCAGCACCCCGATCGCCGCCGCCGCGCGCCCGATCGCCGCTATTCGTTGCGGCGCGCGCCCCCCCCCCCCCCAGACCCCGTGCGCTGCCTGGCCAATCGGTGCCAGGCAGCGCCGAGGGGTGGATCTGGAGTCCCAATGACGTCCCGACGTCGCTGACGTCGGTGACGTCATCCCGCCCCGTCCCCATGGCGACGGGGGAAGCCCTCCAGGAAATCCCGTTCTTTGAACGGGATTTCCTGATCGCCTATCGCCGGAGGCGATCGGCGGGGCTGGAGGGATGCCGCTGAGCAGCGGCTATCATGTAGCGAGCCCTAGGCTACTACATGATTTAAAAAAAAAAATTAAAAAAAACTGCTGCGCTGCCCCCTGGCGGAATGTTTCATACCGCCAAGGGGGTTAATTAGGGAGGCACCTGGCAACGCAGATCTGCATCACTGGTCCTCCAGCTACCACTTTGCCGCCGCACGGTATGAGTGTGCGGTCGGCAAGTGGTTAAATTGGGCCTGATGCAGAAACCCAGAATAATATTGCCATGTGAAAGCAGTGCCCGGCAATAATACCAGCACTAACACCAGCAGAGTGCTGCATGTTGCGTAATTATCGCAACCTGCTGTATATGGGCATTGCAAGCATTGCTTAGCTTGCGTTACCTTAGCAACATTTGCATAAACTATGTGCCAAGGGTTGTGCTAATTGTTCATTGCATAGTATTCTGCTGATGTTAGTACCAGAGACATCACTGTTTGCGCACGGAAATGTTACTGCTGTTTTGTGCATCTGGCCTATTGAATCTAGCATCTAGTGTTCTACAGTGTATGCATAGCTGAACACTGAAGAGAATGTATTGGTTTGACTGGGACAGTGATGTACTCTGAAGTCTTCAGGCATGATACAGAACTGGATCAGAAGTGTACAAAAACTGAGCAGTGTGGGGAAACGGACTTTACATTTCAAAAGCTTGCAAGAAGACTTAGGCCTCGTTCACATCAGGGCCGTTTCTGTGCGCTTTCCACAGCGCACTGCCCTGTGCGATCAGCAAGGTATTCATTTTTCCATGTAACTAATGTAGCTGGTTCACATCTATGCGCTGAGCTGAGCAGCGTTACAGAAACGTAGTGTTGCATGCATTTCTGTGCGCTGAGCTGTAAAGCGCACAGCAATGCAAGTGAATGGGTCCGCTTTTTTAGCGCATAGAAGCGCGTACAAGCGCATAGAAGCGCATGCGTTTTTTACCCCTAATTGGAGAAAAAAATACATTTACATACAAAAACAAAGTTTTATTGACAACTGCTGCTGCTACAGTAAGCAAAATGTGCTTTAAAGAGACTCCGTAACAAAAATTGCATCCTGTTTTTAATCATCCTACATGTTCCAAAAGCTATCCTAATGTGTTCTGGCTTACTGCAGCACTTTCTACTATGACAGTCTCTGTAATAAATCAATGTATCTTTCCCCTGTCAGACTTGTCGGCCTGTGTCTGGAAGGCTGCCAAGTTCTTCAGTGTTGTGGTTCTGCTATGAACTCACCCTTCCTGGCCCCTCTATGCATACTGCCTGTGTGTTATTTAGATAAGAGAGAAGAGAGAAGCTGCTCTAATCAGCTGGATAAATCGTCCTCTGAGCTGGCTGGGCTTTCACATACTGAGGAATTACAAACAAGGGCAAAGCTGTTTGCAGGAAGAAAAGAGCAGCCTGAAACTTCAGTGCATGGGGGAAAGAAACACACAAATGATCTCTTGAGATTCAAAAGGAAGGGTGTATACAGCCTGCTTGTGTATGGATGTATTTTCTATGTGTGGACATACTGTACATCAACCTACTTCCTGTTTTGGTGGCCATTTTGTTTGTTTACAAACAAACTTTTTTAAACTGTTTTTAACCACTTTTAATGCGGCGAGGAGCGGCGAAATTGTGACAGAGGGTAATAGGAGATGTCCCCTAACGCATTGGTATGTTTACTTTTGAGCGATTTTAACAATACAGATTCTCTTTAAAGAAGCGCAGCGCAATGCATAGAAACACGGACTAAAGCGCGCACAAGCGCATGCGTTTTTTACCATGCGCTTTAACACGATTTTCAGCGCAGCAGATGTGAACGAGGCCTATCTGTAGCAAGTCATTAAAGGTACCATAGCTCACTCGCTCTAAAGTCTCTGTAACCTGATCTCAGAGCTACAGGCTCTCTAAAACAAGATGACTTCAAGCTTTCAGGTTGCTTTGGAAGTACAATTTCATATTTAGCAGCTTGCAGAGACTGGTCTGGAACTAAAGGGTTTCTCAGTTTCAATAAGAGAGCGCAACAAGAGAGCGCAACATGGCTCAGTCCATTCAGACAATGGGCCTGATGCAGGTAGCTGCAGTAATATTTTGTGTACAGACAGCACATGTTACTATTACCCTTCCTTCCGCCATGCAAATACCGTAAGTTGCAGTACCTCATGTGACTGTTGCTATGGTGGCGAGTGTTACTAACGGTAATAAGCGTTAGTAACAAGCATTACCATAGCAACAGTCACACTACTCCAGTACTAAATTTTGCAAACATAATATTTTTGTAAGATTAATTATAGTTAGTGCGAGTTTGTGCACATATGGTCACAATAGGTTACACATTTACTTATCTTAGCTTTACAGCTTAAAATATTCACTTCATGTCTGTCAAGCATGTCTGGTAGACATTTTTCACAATTTTTTGCCAAAAAAATGTTCACACATTACATGAGTGAAATTTCTGATAACTTTCTGAACATTTGCATCAGAATTTCGATTTTCAACTTGAAATTTTGAGATTCTGAGTTGGTGAAATCCATGCACTCATCCCTAGACATACCTATGAAATTGCCACATGTAGAAATGCGTGCAAAATAACAGCAGTAGAATATCGGTAATTTTACTGATATTCTATTATCCACTGTAGTAGGATATCTGCAATTTTACCAATATTTTGCTATGTCTTTACCTAAACTATTCTCACACAGAACCCTCCCTCTTAATGCTTTGCACTAACCTTACCACCACCACCTCCCCGTGCCTAACCTTTAAGACCCCCCCCCTACACACACCTAACCCCTAAAATTACCCCCCATGCTCAACCCTTAAGACCCCCTGCACACCTAACCCATTAAAGACAAGACAAATAACATTCATATTGCGCTTTTCTCCTGGCGGACTCAAAGCGCCAGAGCTGCCGCCACTAGGACGCGCTCTATAGGTAGTAGCTAGGTCTCCTAAGGTCTCCTACTGAATAGGTGCTGGCTTACTGAATAGGCAGAGCCGGGATTCGAACCCTGGTCTCCTGTGTCAGAGGCAGAGCCCTTAACCATTACACCTTCCAGCCACATTAAAATATCGGCAGAGGGGAAATTTGGGTGCCACAATGCCTCTTAATGCCAGTATTTTAATGAGCCTGCACTCTTAACCGGTGCGCTGCACCCACATTTAAGCATATGCGCCAGCGTTCTCAGTAGAGCAGCTAAATTACATAAGCGGCATACTGGCGCCCAAATTTCCTTGCGGCTTAGTTGCCGTGATGATCCCTGTGTAATAAAGAACCTATGACTTCCAATTCAAGCCTGCACTTACAGATTTTTCATAATACCTGTTGACATTTAAAAACCTGATTGAAAAGTAATTTTGATTTTTGTATTCAGCATCAGATGACTCCATAGGTTCAGAACACTTGTCTTTTCTTGAAGTAGTATTTTTCGCATGAAATACATTTTTATTACATTTTAGAAACAATCCAAAGATAAGTAGCAAATTGTTTTGTGATGTAAATGTTTGCGTTTCGGTCATTACACTTTCAGAAGTTCATTCTGTGAAGTTGTGTTTTCAGCACTAGGAGTGCCCAGAGAACACATGGCTCTAAATCCGGGCTGTACGGAGGGTGTTCCAGTGCAGGGCCACCAGGGCCAATGCAACAACAGCTACTAGCAGCTGGTCATTGTCTTGTAGCAAAAAACACTGCTTGAGCAAATCTGGCCTTATCTTCCTCACAGCTTCACACAAGTGGGCTTTCGGGATTTCAGGACAAAAAGCCAATAATTTGCACACAAAAACGTGAGCCTCATCTTCTAACCACAGTAGAAGGTTTCACCGAATGTGCTTTGCAACTAACATGTGCTGCCTATCTTAATGTACTTTTGCCATTGACATAGAACAGCCAATCATTACACAACTGGACACTTACCATAAATTTTAAGTTTAGTTACTGCTCCTTTCAAGCTTAACATTACACTGAAGTGAAAAAAAGGCTTATGATATAATGAATTGTATGTGTAGTATGGATAATAATACAACATAAGTAGCAAAGGAAAGCGTCTCATATTTTTATTTTTAGATATATAGTTTTTTATAACATTGCATCATTCTCTAATACTTGCAGTTTGCATTTTAAGCTATGAAACAGAGCAGAACTAATGACCCTTTGATCTTCCCTGCAGTAAAATCTTTACTGAAGTTGTCTTTCATTGTTTCTTAGATGTATAAGTGCTTCAGAAAATAGCATTGCTCTCTGACTAAATTAGTCAGAGAGCTCAGAGAAACTCTTTTGCATTGATAACAAGTGAAGTTTCTTAACTCTTCCTGTACTGGAAACAATATGAGACTCATATCTGTGGTGCTACTAATGTTCTATTTCTTAAATTCTTTCTGTTTTAAGAAAGCAAACTTTTGTTTTCCTTAGCTTTACTACACATACAATTTTATTTTCACATCAGATTCCCTTTAAAACCACTTTATCCACCACTACAGTATATCTACGCCCTCTGTGACTTCATCTAAGCCACAAGTCAGTAGATATACGTCTTGTAGCAGAAGCAGTGCTGTGCAGGATTGGGCTTGCTCCTGTGCGCATTTCTGGCACTATCTAATGCAGCACTAATTGGTGAATTGGAATATATATCTCCTCAGCTAATGAGATTGATTTTTACCATTAAAAATACTTTTATATTCTCAGTTCATAGTGAAAAATACACTCTGTAGCATTATTTCAGAATCAAATATCTTTAACATAAATTGTGACAGGAGCATAATCTAAGTTTTGTGATAAGCGGTAAGAATAGCGAAACAAAATTTGTGTTTTTTATCTACAGTAGCATGTTTTATTTTTAAACTGGAATTGGTAAAACTGAGAAATAATGTGGTTTTTCTATTTTTTCCTTGTTTTCCTATTAAAATTCATAGAAAACAAAATTGTTCGAGGGAAAAAATGGCATACAATGAAAGCCTCGTTTGGCTTGAAAAAAACAATATATATTTCATTTCTGTGTCATAAGTAGGGATAAAGTTATTTCTGATTAAATAAGGAAATAGCTAAATTTTGAAAACTGCTCTGGTCCATAAGAAGGAAACACGGTCTAGATGCGAAGTGGTTAAAGGGGGTTGGAACTGCAAATACAAAACTCCCATACCTATAGCTAGGTACAAGAGTAGTTAATGTAAAATAGTTTCCCCAAATAATTTTATTTTTAAATATATAATTGTATACAATATGAGTGTCCTTGCAGTGCGTATATTACTGATACAGTTGTCGAACTATAGGAAGCCCTCCTCTGGGTAAAGGTCATTACTCCCTGCCTCCTCATCGTCGAGACACATTGCTTTGGCAACGGCTGACATGTCATTTGTAAATGGTCCTGAACTGCACGTCTTTTTGCTGACCTGATACCGCTGATGTCACTGTGACCAAGAGCAGCATTGGACCAACAGAAAGGCTGGTACTGCTTTATTTTCAGTTCCAAATTTCAGTCATATTTCCCTTCATCTCAAAGGAACATCTTTGTTATCTGCCGATCACACTTAGACATTTCTCTTCCTTTAAGGGGCGGGGCTAAGAATAGAAGTCGGACACCTAGTAAAAAAAACCACGCAAATTGCTAATTGAAAGCGCTGTACAGTTTACTTCTAAGCATCAGGAATCGCGAGCGCAATCACAGTGCTGCAGCAATCCCTAGTGAGTTCCAGGCCTTAGGACCCATTCACATAGACAGCAGTGCACACATTCTTACCAGTGGGAGGAGATGGCACAATGGATCCTTTACAACCCCCAACACTTGAGCAGGATCGATCAGGCGACCTCTGTACAAACACTCGTTTGTCTGCTGAAACAGTTGTTACCAGCTGTTTAGCTGACAATTATCACAGGTGTGTACGTACCTTAAAGAGGATCTGTATGGAAAAAAATGCCCCTGGGGGGTACTCACCTCGGGTGGGGGAAGCCTCTGGATCCTATCAAGGCTTCCCTCGTCCTCCTCTATACCACGGCAGCTGCGATCGATCTCCCTGAACGGCGGGGATGTAAATATTTACCTTCTCGGCTACAACGCAGGCGCAGTAGCGCCACTCGGCTCGGCAATAGGTGGAAATAGCTGATCTTAGTCGGGTCCGCTCTACAGTAGCGCCACTCGGCTCGGATATAGGTGGAAATAGCTGATCTTAGTCGGGTCCGCTCTACTGCGCAGGCACAAGTCTCCTGCGCCTGCGCAGTAGAGCACACCCGACTGAGATCAGCTAATTCTGCCTATTTCCGAGCCCCTGCGCTGTAGCCGGGAAGGTAAATATTTACCAACAGCGCCCCCGGTGGAACAGGGAAAGGTAAATATTTTGCTGCCTGACAAATTGTCGGCTGTGCATTTTGTGGGCTGCAGTGAGACCACTGTGGGACACAGATGGACAGGGGAAGCCTCAATAGGATCCAGATGCTTCTCCCTACCAAGGTGAGTACCCCCAAGAGGAACGTTTTTTAATACAGCGTCTCTTCAAGAGCTACAGCTCCAAAACTGGTACACAGTTTATGCCCTGAATCTGTCCGATGTTACATTACAGATCACCACTTTGTAGACATGATCTGTAACATCATTTTCTATGAGTACTATTGTTTTCGCTTCAGTGTCACTTTTTTCGCTTCAGAGCGAAACAAAATCTTTAGGCAATACCTCTAACTGTCCTAATTCTAAGCTGCACAGAATTTGCATCTAATTTGTATGCAAACCGGAATTACTATAACCTAATTTCTATTTTGAATCAACAAATCTTAATTTGCCACAAGGCATCTATGAGGAAGCATATAAACCACTTCTACTAAGAACAAATACATAATCCCACAGACTTCTAGGACTTTCTGTGTGTTTTAACAGAAAGGAACATGGATTCTATTTGTCATAAATTCATAGTGACTTTCACACCGCATAAAATATTCTCTCACCTAATTCTATATGTGGTCCAATAATAATTGTTCAGCTATTGTCCTTATAACAAAAATAACTGATCTCTGTCTTCCCTAGAGGACATTTTGATGGTGTTTTGTTACCATGTTTATTTTTAAGACAACAAAATAGGACAAGTATCCATTTTTAAGCATTAGGCATATTGCTAGCAAACTGGTAAGGGGTTAATTAGACCCCTGGACAAATGAACTATAAAGAAAGGCTTTGTTTAACATAAAATAAATAAATCTGACGGGTAAGAAGCAGATTTGGACTGTAATATAGATCTGACAGATTAAGTGAACATTAAAAAGAGCGCATTTTACTGGATTTGCTCAAAACTAGTACTGAAATGTCAAACGATACATTACATAGAAATCACAAATAGGATAAACATGGAGAAAGTAAGATACATTCCTTCTCCACAGTAATCTGTGATCATTTCACTTCTCTTAACAAGCAATTAACATGATAACAGGAAATAAGAGAGTCTAATGAAATAGTTACATAGTTTGACACATCCGCCCATCAAGTCCAATAATAATAATAATAATAATAATAGTAATAATAACTATGGTAAATATTGGGTACCTTTCTCGACAGCACCCTCACATATCCCAGTTGATCCATTACTGCAAATATTAATATTACTGCAGAATTGCTTGTTCCTTTTTTGCTTATCAATCCCAAAATTATCAACATGGCATTGGGTCAAACTAGGCATGGATATAGATAAAATACATAAAAAGTGTACATTGCAGCCAGTATGGGTGGGGGGAAAAGTATATATATAATATATATATAGAGAGAGAGAGAGAAAGAGAGAGAGAGAATTTTCGTGCCCCTTTGCATACAGCAGCTTATTTTCTGCACTGGGGCTATTTGGCTTTGTGTTATATATGTATACGGTATATAGCATGAATCTGAGCACTCAAAGCCCTAACTAAAACATCTTTTGCTTCGTCTGGGTGATGAAGCACATACCATCAGTGTTATTTTATGAACTCAGTGCAAGTGCAAATTTATCATTCATTTATTTCACTCTTAATTTTCAATGTACCCTTATTTTTTATTTTGTTTTTAATTTTTTTTTTCTGCTTTTATTTTAGTTGTTTAATCATCATTAGTATCTATACAAATTTAGCTGTAGACATTCTTGTCTCTATACATTTCTAGGTTCATTTAACCAGCAATAATTTGCTTTGCAAAGGCATTTTGTGTACTACTTTATCTGAACTGATTAAATCATTTTTTTTTTTGTGTTAAAAAGGTGTGATTTTGCTACAGAAAGTGTGTGCAGATTATATTTGTTGTGGTTCAGTCTTTATTAATAAGCTTTTTTTTTTTTTGTTCACGTTTCAAAATCCATAGCCCAATTCTGAATATTCTTCTTTTTATGTATACTTATTGTTCTTAAAAAGTTTTAAATATTTCACACAAACTGAGGGGAAAAAAACACATATATATATAATGTTTTGATGGATCATAAGGTCCCATTTCATGATTGTGTTTGAATGTGACTATAATGTTGTCTATCTCTCTATCTATGGTATCTATGGTATCTATATATCTTCCTATCTGTGGGCTGGTGCACACCACAAGAGCTTTTTTTTAGAGATTTTAAAAGCTCTTGCTAATGCACTGCTATCAGGTTTTTTTTACAAAATCACATCGCTCCAGTGTGCACACACACATAGGATAACATAAGCAAAGCGCTCAGAAAAGCTCTTCTGGTATACACCAGCCCTATCTATGGTATCTATCTATCTATCTATCTATCACATATATGAGTGGCTGGATAGTGTACTGGTTAAGGGCTCTGCCTTTGACATGGGAGACCAGGGTTCAAATCCTGGCTAGGTCAAGTATCTATTCAGTAAGGAGTTCAAGGCAAGACTCCCTAACACTGCAGGGTGGCCTCTTGAGCGCGTCCCAGTGGCTGCAGCTCTTGAGCGCTTTGAGTCCGACAGGAGAAAAGCACTATATAAATGTTCCGATTATTATTATTACATATATGGTATCTATCTATCTATCTATCCATCTATCTATATATCACATATGTAGAAAAAAATACAGAATTAGCAGGCAGTAGATTTTCAAAACATAAAATTAATAAGCTTATTAATGAATATTAAACAAATAAAATCTGTGTATGTTCCTGTAGCAAACATTTAATATAATACATATATATATATATATATATACATATATATGGATCATAACTTCCTTTTTAATGTAATATATCAGACAATTCCAGTTCTGCTTTAATTATAAAGATCCCACAAATCATCCTGGTTACGTAGCATAATAGTGATATACATTTTTCCCCATTATAAATTTGATCACTTTGGAGAATATAGTCATATCCTACTTGTGTTTGAAGGTTAACAGAGAGATTATTTCATGCCGCATGGGGCTCTGAGTATAATTGCCACTGAATTATTAGGAATTCTCATATATTCCGAGGGTGAATTGCTAAATGTAATGATAAATGGTTATATATAAGGACTATTCCTAAAGATATAAAATATTAGAGACATGTAATGAAGGTGTGCTATGTAACTGCATCACATTACTGCGTACTTATCTAACTTGTATGTGAGTATAGTTTGGCACTGAATGTGCATGCTCAGTAAGGAATTGATGTACTTTACAGATGGTGTCTGATTCATTTTATGCCATATGAAAGAATAAATAAACCCCCCAAAATGCTGTATTGTAGTTACATTTTTATACATACTCTGGTTGTATTGTTTGTGAAGAGAACTAATAGTGTGTATATTGGGAATATTATTAAATTACATGATAAATGATCACACAAGATATGTGTTTCCCGCCTGCTGCAGTATAATAAATGAGTAGTGCAATCTGGTGAGATGTAGGACAGAGATATTACGCTGTGACTGTGATCATTGGACTGGGTTGTGGTGAGTATGGATAGTATGGGGATCATACAGTAAAATGCAGTACAATAAAATCCCTTTATAGTAAACTCCAAGCGATCAGGAAAAGTAATTTATTACATCAGCATTAGATTGTAAGCTCGCAAGGGCAGGGTCATCCTCCTAATGTTTATGGTTCTTGTAACAATATTTGTGCTGCTTGGAACTCTGCTGTACATTTGTTAGTTGTATCTATGTTCCCCTTGTCGTCTTATTGTGCTTTGTAAAGCGCTGCGGAATATGTTGGCGCTATATAAATAAATAATAATAATAATAATTATATCAGAGGTTTACTATATCAGAACTCGTCATACATTGTATATTTATACAGGCACATTTGCTGGGACCTGAGGACTGAGTTTACTATATCCAGAAGGTTACTATATCAGAGCTTACTATAATGAGATTCTACTGTATTTGCAGAATAAACCCTGAGTAACAGAAGCTTACAAGACTTGGACAGGTGTGGAGAAGGGGGGAGGGGCGATGACATAAAGCAGAGATTGAGGCCCATATAAGATTAGAAGCCACTGGCTCATCTGGTTGTAGAGAGATGTAAGATCTATTTATATTGCCCCCGAGTGTATAATGGTGCACCCCAGATGCAGGGCCTGGAAACCGACATTTCAGCATAAGTGTATGGTGTTAAGCTCAGTACATTCATGCGTTTAATGTCGCGCTTTGGGAATTGGGAGAGGATCCCAAGGGTGACAATTCTAGGCCCGATGTGGTTCGGATGCATCGCTAGCCTGTAGCGTTCGTTTGCTATGGAGGGGGGCGGAGGAATGACGAACCACGGTTTCCCGCAAGCGGGGTGGAGCAAAAATAACAATGTTATCAGTGCAGCTTGTGGGTCGTTTAGGATACAATATGTTGAATGCTTACATGATGTTAGATGGATGCTGTACACACACTAGATTGGTTGTTATCAGCGATTTTGGCCTAGTTTTATCTAGTGTGTGTATGTCGTACGTGTGTGTCCATTATTTCTCTTTCTGTTGTATCTGTCTAAAAGAACACACACAAGTACGTACACACACACACACACACACACACACACACATACACGTACTACACATACACACACCAGACACATCATCTATTCATAACGAGGAAAAACGACAGCAGTTTATATAATGCCAGTGCAATGTTTACCATGCCATCCTCTAATGCAAACACACACTCCTGGGCAATTAGTATGTGAATTGCTATATAGCACACCTGATACTGGTTTAAGAAGGGGAATTGTTTTACAGCCCCTGGTGCAATCTGTTGTGTATCCCTCATAGTAAGAAATGACATGTGGATGAGCAGAAAGTACAGTCAGTCGATGAGAAAAAATTCATTTACCTTTTCCTAGAAGGATCTGGTGGGATAGAGTCCACTGGCTGGCTGTCCCTGTCTCCTATAGCTGTGCTGGCAATGAAAGAAGCTGTCTGAACTCTACCTATGGACCCCCCCCCAGCACTGAGCAAGTTAACCACTTACCACAGTCTTGTGACTTTTAACTTTTACTGGAAAGTCCGATCGCTGGACTATAAACTGGAAAACATTTATGTGGCTTTGCCATGTGTCTTGTACTTGAGCTTCTGTATTTAAGCAAGCGGAATGCAAGTGCATTAGCATTGCCAGTAAGCAAAGGACTCCATTCACCCCTTTTTTACTCATAGACAGTTAATAACAGTTCAGCGCAGATTTATTTAAGTAGTTATTTGTAAATGATTTTACCCGGTGGCTACTGGCCTTTTTTAGTACAAAATAATCTAAACCAGTACATCTGCTGATTCTCAAAAGAATGTTACACCACAACCTCCGCAGAACCCCTACAGCCCAAAACCTGCATGCGTGGCACCGCCCCCCCCCCCCCCCCAGCCTGTGCGCGTACACCAAAGCCTGCCCACCACGTCAGCGCAGCAGACAATATCTGAGGTGTTCGCACGCAGCTGCGACCCTGTCTTGCATAATGCTTAGGCTGCAAATGTTGCATGTGACATGGCTAGGACTATCAGTGACTCTGTTAATAATACTGTTGTCGCTAGTCCTGATGCTATGCTAGCTACTATAACTATTACTGTATCCCATTACTAATACTCATGCTGCTGCTATTGCTGTTGATATAACAGTGATGTTTTCTACAGTGCACAGTTCAGTGTCTCTACCACAGTCATGTATTGCTTTGATGGTCCTATATCATTAATTGCTACTATAATCAGTGGCGTAGCAATAGGGGTTGCACAGGTCTCGACCGCAACGGGGCCCTCCCTCAACCACAGTATTAGCTCATTATTGGTCCTGTGCTGGTAATAATCACTTCTATTGATGTTTTGAACAGTAGTAATCATTAGCAAGCTGTTCCGCATCCCCTTCTTGCACCTCTGACACTGTGTTGTCCTTGGCAGGTTTTGGTGCGCCGTATCAATTGCTATGTATAGAGTGCTTGGGAGGCCCTGATGTAAAACTCGCACTGGGGCCCATAGGTCCTTAGCTACGCCACTGCGCCACTGGCTATAATCATCTATCCCTGCAATAGTCATATATGCCTACAATAGTCATACACCCGACGATTCTGGGAATAAACCAATTAATCACCCACTTTTTTGTGCATTTCCTGCGGAACTCTATTGAAAATTGATTGCCTTACAGCATTATAGTGTTTAATGTAGTGCAGCATAACATTGCCCACCAACTGACTATCACTTCTACAACGGTGACCATACGTCCCGCTTTACCCGGGACGCGTCCCGCCTTCGGGGGGGCGCTGTCCCAGGCTGCATGAGGTCCCAGGAAACGTCCCGCTTTCAGCAGCGGGACGTCCCGGCCTCGGGACTCTGGTCACCGTACATGAACTAGCCGCAGCGTCTCATAGACGCTGTGCTAGTTCATTCCCCGCAGCCCCGCTCCAGCAGCCTGCATTGTGCTCCGGCAGGCACAGGCAGAGCGGGGCAGATGGCGTCCGGAGGCGGAGCCCTGTACTGGAGACTATTTGTGTCTCCAGTACAGAGCTCCGCCTCCGGACGCCATCTTGCCGTAGCCCCGCTCTGCCTGTGAGAGGAGAGCGGGAGATTGAAGGAGGATCGTCCGGAGGAGCTGCACACACCAGAGGCCGGCTGCGTGAGGGGACTTCTGTCAGGTGTGTACATGCTTTTTTTTTCAGGTGAAATGTGCCCCCATTGCTTTTTTGTGCTGACATGTTTGCCCCATTGCGTTTTTGTGCTGACATGTTTGCCCCCATTGCGTTTTTGTGCTGACATGTTTGCACCCATTGCGTTTTTGTGCTGACATGTTTGCCCCCATTGCGTTTAATTTGTGCTGACATGCTTGCTCCCATTGCGTTTAATTTGTGCTGACAGGTTTGCCCCCATTGTGTTTAATTTGTGCTGACATGTTTGCCCCCATTGCGTTTTTGTGCTGACATGTTTGCCCCCATTGCGTTTGTATGCTGACATGTTTGCCCCCATTGCGTTTTTGTGCTGACATGTTTGCCCCCATTGCGTTTTTGTGCTGACATGTTTGCCCCCATTGCGTTTATTTTGTGCTGACATGTTTGCCCCCATTGCGTTTATTTTGTGCTGACATGTTGCCCTTCAATGCGTTTATTTTGTACTGACATGTTTGCCCGCAATGCGTTTATTTTGTACTTACATGTTATCCCGCAATGCGTTTATTTTGTGCTGACATGTTTGCCCGCAATGCGTTTATTTTGTGCTGACATGTTTGCCCGCAATGCGTTTATTTTGTGCTGACATGTTTGCCCCCATTGCGTTCATTTTGTGCTGAAATGTTGCCCGCAATGCGTTTATTTTGTGCTGGCATGTTTGCCCCCATTGCGTTCATTTTGTGCTGATATATTGCCCGCAATGCGTTTATTTTGTGCTGAATTAAATGTTGCCCGCAATGCGTTTATTTTGTGCTGACATGTTGCCTGCAATACGTTTATTTTGTGCTGACATGTTGCCCATTGCCGCCCTGTCCCAGGTTGAGCCTACAAAAATCTGGTCACTCTACTTCTACCTCATCTCTGATAATAATAATCCATAATAATAATCTGATCAACGTTAATTTTCCATCTTGTCCGATCAGTACTTCCAATCAATCTTAGGATAAATTTGTCCTACTGTTCATGTTGGTGCAATAGATTTCTGACAGATTCAATCTGAGTGATTGAACATGAATTGAATGAGACAATCGATGTGTATATGACTTGTTTTACTTTTATTGTTGCTAAAACTGTGTAGATTACTAAAAA
This sequence comes from Hyperolius riggenbachi, assembly GCF_040937935.1. Classification (NCBI taxonomy): domain Eukaryota; kingdom Metazoa; phylum Chordata; class Amphibia; order Anura; family Hyperoliidae; genus Hyperolius; species Hyperolius riggenbachi. The sequence continues at coordinate 107,959,716 of NC_090647.1, read as the reverse complement.
GCTTTCAAGGGTATACTATTACCATCCTGTCTGCTAACACTGCTATAGAATGTGTGTTTTCTGCTACTAGCGATACAAATTTTTATCGCTGCTGCTAATAGTTATGTAACTACAGAGCAGGTTCTAGACCTTTTTGCTGCCTGCAAACTTGTGCGGATAGGCGAGTGAATAAGTGCATGGCTTAATGGGTATATGTAGGTGGGTGGCTGGCTGGCTGGGGGGCACACACGCAAACACACACACACACACACACACACACACACAGTGCACATACAACACACACACCCTACACACACAGTGCACATACTTACTCAGTCATACATGCACAGCAGAGAAAGCAGAGAGTAGAACTGCACAACATGTAGAGGAGGTGGGGATAGCAAAGAGCAGTGCATATTTAATTAAGGGCCCTGCCAGCACACACAGACTCACAGCAGGCAAGCTCTGTGCTCCATGAGTCCAGCAGTAGCAGCAGAGCAGAGGGAGAGACTGATGAAGTTCAGCTGAGTTTAGAGCTTATGCTGTCCCTATAGTCTGCTGCCCTGAATCATGTGATTTAGTCTGCTTCATGGTAGGGCCGTCCCTGTGTAACTACTACTAGCCCCACTGCAGATTCTACTACCATCCAGTCTGCTAACTCTGCTATAAAATGCATGTTTTCTGCTACTAGTGATATACATACTATTGCTGCTACTTCTAAAGATGCTGAATGCTGATGTTATAATTTCTACTATTACTACAAAAATATAATGTTACTGTTACTGAGGTTATTACTACTGTTGCTACTACTACTGTTTATAGTACTTGTATCCCAACTACAGATTATGCTACTATAATTTCTTCTGTAATTACTCATTTGGATTATTGCGCTACTACCACAGATGCTGAAAACATAATTTCCACTATTAATGTTAGTACATACTATTATTACTTCTGCTACTAATAAAGCTACTTGAATTTTCAGAACTACTAACCCAACTACCATTAAAGATTTTACTACCGATACTTCCATTCTTTTACTACATTCTGTAACTACTGTACTACTTTTACTGAGTACGGGTATTGCTGCTATTGTCACTTTTATTACTAAGTGCCTTATCGCCCATACTCACGGGCAACTTTTTGGCATGTCGCTAGCACACGGGAGCGTGTGCGCGACATGCCGGTGACAGCTCGTCGCCAGGTCCCTCCACATACACACGGCGGAGGGACCTGGCAACTGATGCGGCGGAAGCTGTCGCTGTTGTCCCTCCCCCCGCCGGAAGCGCCGTCTATGCAATTATGTTGCTGTCGCAGTTGCGGCGGAGTTGCGGCGGCGACTGTCGCCAGGCGATTGACCGCGCCAATCGCCTGGCGACATCAGCAACGGGCGACAGTTCGGGGTGCGCGCCCGTGCAACGCTGCATACTCACATGTTGCGGCGACAATTGTAGCCCGTGAGTATGGGCCATAATTCCAGGTTCTGCTGCTGGTACTTCTACTCTTACTGCTGTTGTATACATATATTATACCTCTATTAGGCTTTGTTCACATCTAAAATTGCAATCACTGATGCCAGCAATTTGCGATTTTTTGGGGCGATTTTTCCCCCCTCTTGGCGCTCGGATGGGAGCAGCGATTTTTTAAAGCGCTTTTCTAAGCGCTTTTGCAGATCGATTCGGCTTTTTTCACTTCCTGACGCACCTCAGAAAGTGAACTCTTTGACCCGGAAATGAATAAATACAATGTATGGGGAAATTGCTATACAAATCGCTTTTTCAAGTGCTTTGCGATTTCACTATACCTTCAATTGAGTAAACATGCTCAGAAAATGGTACAGGCAGCGCTTTGCTGAGCAGATCGGAAACGAACCGCTCAGATGAGAACACTCTCATAGGGAATCAGTGCACAAGTTTTTTAGGGCGATTTTCAAAATCGCTGGCGCTTGAAAAAAGGACAAAAACGCCCTAGGTGTGAACGAGCCCTAACAGATGCTAATATCTTAAAGGGATACTGTAGGGGGGTCGGGGGAAAATGAGTTGAACTTACCTGGGGCTTCTAATGGTCCCCCGCAGACATGGCCGGATTTCAGGCAAGGCCACATAGGCCATGGCCTAGGGCACCAGGAAAGCAAAGGGCGGGCTGTGGGCAGCAGTGTGGTAGTAGCACTTAGCTTGCTAAACATTCATCCTGCTACACAGAGTTTGCACATAGTGGTGGGCGGCTACCAACAGTCGGAACTGGCACTCAGGGGATGAAGGGGCAGCGAAAAGACACTTACAGTGATTTCTGAGCTGCCTGGCACTCACTGAATGTGCCACTCACCAAGGAGCTTACAATCTAGTCCTTGCCATCATGTCACTAACTGTCCTCAGAGGAGCCTACAATCTAACCCCTGCTGTGTTGGGGGGGGTTATTGGGAATTTTGGATACTGTTATCAGGGGGCAGCTGGTGATATTGGGCCCTGGGCGGTAAAAACTACAAATCCGGCCCTGCCCGCAGACATCCTGTGCCCGCGCAGCCACTCACCGATGCTCTGGTCCCACCTCTGGTTCACTTCTGGAATTTCAGACTTTAAAGTCTGAAAACCACTGTGCCTGCGTTGCCATGTCCTCGTTCCCGCTAACGGCACCAGGAGTGTACTGCGCAGGCACAGACCATACTGGGCCTGCACAGTACGCTCCTGGTGACATCAGTGGTAGCGAGGCAACGCAGGCGCAGTAGTTTTCAGACTTTAAAGTCTGAAATTCCAGAAGTGAACTGGAGGCGGGGCCAGAGCATCGGTGAGTTTTCCCCCGACCCCCCCTACAGTATTCCTTTAACACCTCTACCATTATTACTACTATTACTAGTACTGCTACTAATGTTACTACTATACTACCACCTCTGCTACAGTAAGGGTGCGGTCACAATGTACATAGAGTTGTATAGGCATGTTCACATCTCTGCATTGTTGTAGAATAGATCATGTTATCCCAATTCCCTAAACACTTTCTACATTGCATTTTCTTAGTAATGTGTACAAAAAAATGTGCCTGCTACACAGCAATTGTTCATGCTATGAAAATAACATACACATTTGACATGCAGAGTGAGTAATTTCCAGTGTTCTGCATTGTAGGCCTGGAACCCACTAGGAGCGCTTTGCTGAGCGCTTTGTGATTTGAAAATTGAAAAAGCTCTTGCTAATGTAATGCTATGGGTGTGATCCCACTTGAGCGATGTGATTTTAGAAAGATCCCCCATAGCATTGCATTAGCCAGAGCTTTTTCAACTCACTAGTGCTTAGAAAAGGCTTCTAGTGGGTTTAAGCCCTTAGGCCTGGAACCCCCTAAAAAAGCGCAAAGCACTATCGCAATCGCTACCGATTTGTGATAGCGTTTTGCAAGCGATTTTTGGATCGTTTTCCCTGCTCCTATACTACTAAGAGTGTTTTTACACTATACATTGTGTGTTGTATGATAATGCAACATGTTACCACATATACACTCAGTGCTCACAAGGCTGTATTCAAATCTGTGCATAGTAATGGATTGAGTTATCCTAATGCACTTTCTACAGTGCATGTCTCATGGGGATCCAGAACCACTAGGAAAGTATAAGGGGCCTAAAAGCCCTCTTACTATGAGCAACACTATAATTTTTTCCTTCTGAAATCAGAAGGTATTTGCAATAATACAGCTTTAAGTGAGCAACTGTGGTTTCCCATGATGCATCACTCCAGAATATGCAAATCATCACTTTATGCCCCTGAAAGCCAGGCACACATCCAGAACTGCTGGTGTCTGGCAAGCTTTATACATTTTACAGAGCCACACCAACATGCATACAGCCGTCTCAAACTTTTTGGTCCTCATCAGTGCATGACATGGATTGATACGGCTATGGAATAGGGCTTGGACCAGTAATTTCTTAATATAACATGTGCAAAAATGTGCACATTGCAATGGATTTCAAAACTAGTGTCTTCCAGTGGCATGGTACTGTGTTGGCATCAGTGTCGTAGCTAAGGAGCTGTAGGCCCCGGTGCAAGTTTTACAATGGGGCCCCCCAAGCACTCTATACATAACAATTGATACGGCACACCAAAACCTGCCAATGGCAACTGCAGTGTCAGAGGTGCAAGAAGGGCATGGGGAACAGCTTGTTAATGATTACCACTATTCAAAGTATCTATAGAAGTGATTATTATGAGCACATGACAAATAGAGAGCTAATACTGTAGTTGAGGGAGGGCCCTTCGAGGCCCCTCTGGCCCAAGGGCCCCGATGCAGTCGCTACCTCTGCACCCCTATTGCTCCGCCCCTGGTTGCCATGCATTTGTGACGCGGGCGTAATGTGTGCATTGTTTAGTAGCTCACAGCTTGGCTCAGCTTGGCTCACCTTGGTACGATGTTGCCAACACAATGATGATAATGTGCCCATTGTAGGAAAATTGCAGCATGTTGCTGTACGATTATACCTTACATTATAACGCACCACAACGTGAATAGTGTAAACAACCCATTCGTGTACAGTATCAATATTAAAGCAAACCTGAACTATAAATTAAGAGTCATAATAAACATAGACACGTCATACATACCTCCCGTGTAGTCTACTTATCAATCTCTTTCTCCTCTCCTACATCCTTTTTGACCACTGTGATTAATGGAATTCTCCATCCTCCATATTAAAAAAAAGGCCATTACCCCATGACAGCTTCCTGGCCAGTACACTGTTAAACTGTACTCTCTCACGTGAGCCATAGGGAAACATGAACATTATCTTGCTCATCAGCTGTCCTTTCAGTTATAACTGACAATAACTGATACATTTTGGTTCTGACAAAATCTTCTCAGAACTGGAAGGAATTGTTGTAAGAAGAAAATGGCGAGCTTCTGAGAGGAACTGACAGCAAGGTGTGTATGTAATCAGGGCCGGGCCGTGGCAGAGGCTGAAGAGGCTCCAGCCTCAGGGCGCAGTGTAGGAGGGGGCGCATAATTCATTCAGCTGTCATTCCCAATTGTGTTTGAAGCACAAAGAAATATGAAAAGTACATACATAGCAGTGACTGCAAGCCAGATAACTAGAGATTAAGGTGTTGGAGATGTTGGGGGCCCTGGGGCGCCTCTTAGTCTAATAGCAATCAGTGTGTGACGGCTGGGATGGGAGGGATGGAGGGGAGCACTTTGCAGTCTCAGCCTTGGGTGCTGAAGGACCTTGTCCCGGCTCTGTATGTAATATTAATTTGCAGGTACCTCGTGTGTTAATTTTCAATAATTTTACTTGGTTGAGGTTCACTTGATGAAAAAATGATTACGGTATTTTCTAGTTTGAAATAACACAGTTACCATTGCTAGTACTCATGCTTCACTCCTCCAATCCCCAGTAGGCATGAGAAGGGGGGGCAGTGGGTCAAATTAAAGGATGCCTCAAAATCTCCCTTGATTTAAAGTGTACCTGAGCCAAACCTCGGGTACAAAAAATTAGATACTTACCTAGAGAGAGGGAAGCCTCAGGATCCTATTGAGGCTTCCCTCTCTATTCTAATGATCCCTAACGCTGAGCGGGGCCCCCCAGAAGATTAGCGACAAGGCACTGTGGCTGATCAGATTGGGGCCGCGCAGCTCCTCTTCCTTATTCATGGCTGAGCAATAGCCAACTGAGCCCGCCCACGCATGCGCAGTAGGCCTGAGACACGGGTTCCGTGCTACTGAGCATGAACAGGAGGGCTTGCGCGGCTGCAGTGCAGCCATCAATGCGGAAGTGGCGTCTGGATGCAGGAGGAGGGCACTCAATTAGGAATTTGTCCTGTGCCTGGACCTTGAATAAGCCCCCTGTAACCATGGGCGTAACAATCACCCCTGCGACCCCTGCCTCCTCCATCTCCGCAACTGCAAGTGCAGCAAATTAGCAAAAATCCCCTCCCTGTTCACTTACAAAAACTGTGTGCAGGAGCGTGTGTAACTTTTTTCTTCTTATAGATGCTGCTTCAAAGCAAAATACGTTCTGTTGGCTTTCTCTGGCTCCCAATCACGTAGCCCACAAGGCTTTCGGGGACCAAGGGGGCCCCATGATATCATTTTTGCAGGGGGGGCCTAATTAGTCTAGTTACACCCCTGCCTGTAACTCAGAGACCCAGTCCACAATGGTCTGTACGGGTGCACCACACACAAAACCTACATCTTTCCATTGTTGCCTGTAAACATGGATGGCTGGAAGCTGAATGGTAATCTACAGCAGGATCTAGGCAATAGAATATGAATAGAATATGGTACAATGAGTCTTCATGTGCAGAATCATATGTGTTATACCAACCACACAGCCCGTTATGCTTCCATCTAATTGGCTGCTCTGGGATCAGTCACATAACTCGGATCTGATGGTGTTTTGAGGCTGCTGTGCTGTGAATTGCTGCAGCCACAGAGAGCTCACTTTAAGAAAATACACCATTACCTTATTCTGTTTAGAGATGGATTTTCAATGCCAATACTTAGAGAGAAAAAAGGGGGGGGGGGGGGGTAATAGACGAGAATAATAAGGGAGAGGGATAATTTATATTGCCCACAAGTATTTGTGGGTTGCTTGAGGGTGGTGACATTCTATTTTCTGTTATCCTCATGCCTCGGCAGTAGTAGTATAATGATGATCATTGGGTTTTCCTCTCCATATCACAATTAGGCCCTGGAAATTCTACATTCTGTGTTTCTCACAGTAACGGCTGCTGCTGTATTTCAGAGTCTGCAGACAGTCAGTGGGGATTGGAGCAATCTATGGCTATTCCTCCTTTGTCTCAGGCTGGGTGATGCTGCTGCTGCCTCTCTGCAGTCTGGTGTGGGGGGAGGGGCACCGGGTCACGTGGCTCAGGTTGGCTGCTTCTCCGGCTCTTTGATGTAGGAATGGCCAGGCTGTTCCGCGCTCACCTTCCAGCCAAATGAGCAGACGTGTCCGGAGAGCGGGCAGACGGTCCGCCCCGCTGCAGTTGAACTTGGACTTCCCAGCACTGTCTGGCCGAGTGAATGAGGGGCTGATTGGTCTGGCTGCCGGCTGTTTCCCGTCCTCTGATCGCTTTATCTTAGGGGACAGTAAACCTGGCCTGTTTACAGCAGCGGCTCTTATAAACAGCCTTTCAGGCTTCATTGCTTCTTGTTTCCTGTTAGCTTTTGTGGCTGGGAGAAGAAAGAAAAAAATCACACGTTCTCCTGAATGGGCCAAACAGCTCTATTGTGTCTGGTGTAGTGTCAGCGCTGTGCGCCCGGGCAGGAGATGCGAGAGTTCCCCACAAATTACAGGTTACTGCTGCCCAGGCAGGCGGGCGGGTCACGTGATGCGCCGATGATTGATCTCCCCAGTGCAGCGTCTGATATTCAGACACAGGAGTGTTCAGGTATTACTCATCGTGCTGTGCCTGTCATAGAGGAACACTGGCCATACACGAAGCCTTGCCTGGCTGCAGCCTGCTCAGTGTGTGCACCCCCACCGTGTTCCTATATTCCATAGATTAATACTGAGGACTGGCGCTGTGTGTCTCACTAACATGTCCCTGCACTGAGCATAACGAATACACAATCCAATAGATTACACACGCTGTAAGCAGTCGCCTGCCACAGTGAGAAAATGGTGGTCTAATAATGAAAAAACAACTATATATATTGTATAATAACATACTACACGGTGAAAGAATACATATTGTATAATGACATAATTCACAGTGAAGGAATATATATTGTAAAATAACACAAAACAGAGACCGAGGAATCATAAGTGTAGTGGGGGGAATGCAATGGGGATTACTGTCTCAAAAAATAAATAAATATATATATATATATATATATACTATATATATATATATATATTATATATATATA